>NC_134239.1:33073010-33228010 GCF_965152275.1 Natator depressus | reverse complement strand
AACATCCCCCAACATCCGTTCCAACCCAAACAATGCAGTAATTTGCCAATAATTTCAGACAAATGACAGCTGCTATTGCAGAGTAATATATGCCTGCACCTTGTGTTCAAATTTGCAAGCGGTTCATAAGAAAAAGAAAAGTACCTTTCAATCATTAGGTAGAGATAACTTGAGAACACCATCATTGTTGTATGTGTGTGCCTCACAAAGATTGATTAATTTAGTCTCAAAAGTGCCTTGATAGTCATATTAGCAAAGCACTGGACTATGACTCAGAACTTCTGGGTTCAATCTGTGCTCTGGCACAGACTTCTTGTCTGACCTTGGGCATATCACTTAAGCTCTTTGGCTTAGATCCACAAAGGTATTTAGGTTCCTAACTTCCACTGAAATCAATGGGAGCTAGGAGCCCAAACGCCTTTGTGGATCTGGGTCTTTGAGTCTCAATTCCCCATCTGTAAAATGAGAATTATAGCAATTCCTTTCTGCCACTCTTTGTCTCTTCTCTTTGAGAAGGGGTTGTCTTTTACAATGTTTTGTTTGGTGCCTGTCACAATAAGAATTCAGTCTGGGTTTGGGCCTCTAGGCATATCATAATAGAAATGATGATATTATCCCCCTTTTACCAATGGGGAAATGAAGAGATTAAGGGCCCGATTTTCAGAAGTGCTGAGCACCCACAACTCCAGTTGAAGTTAATGGGTGCTATTGGTTCTCACTGCTTCTCAAAATCAGGCTCTAAGGGCCAGATTTTTAAAGGTATTTTAAAAATCCCATTGGGTCTATAGATGCCTAAATACCCTTAAAAATCTGGTCCTAAGTGTCTTGCTCAAAGTCACATAAAAAAAGTTTCAGAGTAGCAGCCATGTTAGTCTGTATCCGCAAAAAGAACAGGAGGACTTGTGGCACCTTAGAGACTAACCAATTTATTTGAGCATAAAAAAAGTTGTAGCAGAACCAGGAATAATTCCCCAGATCTCCTGAGAGTCCCAGTCCAGTAGCCTAACCCATGAAGATTTGTCCTCTTTCTATCTCCCAAAAATGTCTGAAATGCCGCATCGTATTTGCTTGAGGAAAGCATTCGTTGAAGAAAGGGCACATAGTTCATTGGATCATGTTATGACATGATACAAATTAACTTGTCACAGATTTCAAAAAATGATTTTTTTTCTTTTTTGGAAATGGAACAAACTCTGTTAATGTTCTTGTTGTGAGTTATTTGGCTAAGATACCTTCATGTAATGCCACCTTCATTATTTTGGACCTAATAGCAACACTTTTGTAATTTTTTGTGCTTATTTGCTCTTGGGGATAGAGAATTTCCCCTGTGTGTTTTCTTTCTTCAAGGCTGCTGCAGTGCTCCTGAAGCAAACTTAACAGAGACTGTAGTACTGAAAGCTTTCTGAAATCATTCCTGAAATATGGTGTATAATCTCCTGAGATTAAGTCAATGACAAAATTTAAATGTAAATTTAATTTGGCACCTTCCACTTAACTGATTCCTAGCATATAAAAAATGCTTCAGTTAAGTATTTAAGATGACATTTAATTGGTCCTGGATAGGATACCACTCTGTGTAAAATCTTTGTGCTTCTTAAAAACTTTAATCACTGTCTTTCAAGCAGGGCTAAATTTACCATCACCTGGATTTTGTAGGCATATAAAAGCTTTAAACTGGGACTGACCCAAGAAATTTCCTCCAAATCACACAGCTACCCTTACTGCTTCTTAGGAACTCTTGATTAGTAACTGGATTCTCATTTGGAAAGAGTTCTACAGAACTATCACAAAGTTTCTCTCCTCCCCCCCAACCTTTCTATGAAAAGGAGGGGCGGGGCGGGGGGCTGATCAGCAAATGAGCTGCTGGAGGAAATAACGAATTATCCTATTAAAAATATGTGTTAGGTCTATACTGCTTCTTTGGATTATTGTGCTTACTGTACCACAGGCTGGAATTGGAGTACCAGACAAAGAGGGGAGAGTTGTCCAAAAATACTGTTTAAAAATAATATATACATTATTATTAGTCATTCCATGGCAATAGAGGTTATAGCTACATTTCAGAAGAGCTCTTTCGCTCTCCTACTGCCTTTTTGGCAGCAACAGTCCTCTCTTAGCAGTGTTTTAGTGCTTAGAGTTGATGGTATGCTATATTTTATGCATATAATGTTTAATTTAATAAAGCAAAGTGTGATTATTTGAATTAATTAGAGGATGTGTAAGAGCTCTGTGTGTAATGCACTTATGATATTCACCTTTTAAATGTACATTTATATCTATTGATCTATATATATTTGAAGTGTATTATGCAAATTTGATATACTAGCAATGTGAGGGATTATAGATAACTTGCAAGGGTGTTGTAGTGTAAATCCACATTTAAAGCATCAAACAGCAGGAGTTAAAGTTCTGTGTTCTAACTAGTATAATGCTTTCTAAAGAAGGCTCAGCTGTTCACTCTGTTGAAAAATACATCGGAGTTAGAGCTCAACCTGTTTAAGTGATAACTTGACTCCATGCTTGGCATGGTAGCCTTAGCAAAAAACAATCTATTTAAAACAGATGTTGTCATGACCAGGCTATCTAAACTCTGCTCTTCATGCTCTTCTTACAGGTCTGCCTACCTCCAAAGCATGTTAGGAGGAAGCTGTTTTTGACAGTAACTTCACAGTTGTCACTTTTCACCACGGTTGCAATGCTAGGTGCCAAGGGTGTAGCCAAAGGCTAGCTTATTTAATGTATTGCTTCATTTTTTATCCATGATCCTCACTGTGCCCTCTGAGTGCTATACAAAAATGTAAATTAAAAAATGATTAGGAACATTCATCTAAGAACCTGACAAAGTGAGGCCCCTTACCCTAAAGAATGCCCAGCCTGGGTTCGGGTGGACTGCCTGATTCATTGTGTTCTATGTACAATAGTCTTCTTCAGTGAGAGCCCTGCCACTCACTCTGGAGATCTGACTGCTTGAAACTAGTAGTACAAGTGTCTAAATTGATCTTAATTACCACAAAATAATGAGAAAAGGGGATTGACTGAAGTGACCTCATTGATGTAGAAAACAAGTGGAAGGATGAGTGAAGTCTCACTGGTGACAGAAATGAGCCAGAATACTTTTCCAAACGTCCCCAACCCTGAATTTTGGTTGAAGAGTGAAAGAGGGAGAAGGTCTCAGATAAGAGAGCTGGATCTGAACTGTTGATCATCTAAAACACAAGTACGCTCAGATTTACCAATCTCTAATGCCTTTCACCCTGTCAATAGGGCCACCATCTCTGCTCTGATGGATGTATGCTAAAACTTTTTAGCTACCTTTATAATATTCTGAGCCTCTAGGATGAGCAAGTTTTTCATCTTCTTGAAGAAACTGTGGCAGGCCCAAGAATCTTATTCAAAGCTATTTTCTTGTCTTAGGTCACAAGCTACTTGCATACCTTGACCAGTCGCTGATGGACCAAAAGTATATAGCTGTGTAGACTGGCATGCTCTGATTACTGTTCAGTTCAGTCAATGTCTCCATCCCTGATTTCCACAGAGATGGAATTAATGGTCTTCTAAGTCTTTACATCTCTCATGTTTCTATGATCCTAGGAAGACTTTATCGAAACTACACAGGAATGGCCCCTAGGCATCTTGCCGGCCAGGGTGGGAAATGTTTTTGTCACCCCACTACAGAGCAGCCAAGCAAAAATACAAACAAAGAAATAGCCCCAGTGGCATGGCAGTATGGTGCTCGACTGCCCTACTTATCTACCTCACTACCCTCACCCCAAACTGGCCCCAAAACTATGACATTGTCAGCTCTTTCCAATGGATGGTACCAAAAAGGAACAGAAGCAACAGGGATGACTTTGTGATTGTTCATATAGAAAAGTGGGCACAATTCATGAGAGGAGGGGGAATTACAATCCACTCTGCTATGAACACAAAGATGACGTGCTTGTTCTCTGAAACCCAGGCTAGATACTAGAGTGGAAATTATCTGGGTTTAGAATAAGTGTGAGTTGAGCCATTTTGCATTTCACCAGCTATTTTTCAGTTTCAGGTCTGGTTAAAAGTTGCCCCCTGTTAACTGAGTGAAGCATGTGACATGCCTTGATGTCAAAGATACCATTGTAGTAGAGCGAGCATGGTTAGTCTCTCTGGTGTCGATTAGTCTCTCTTGTGTCTATTGAGCTGAAACTGGACCCAGTGGCCACAATGCTGGGTTAAGTGCTGTCCTTGTACACCAGCAGAGTGAGTAGGGATCAAATTGGCCAGCTGGATTTCCAGCTGATTTAGTGGGTAGTACAAGGCCAGTGGAACCCTTTGCAGCCCCAGCGTTGGGTCATGTCAGTAGAGGAAGGGGTGTGGCCATAGAGTGTATTATGGCTATTCTGTGCTGCTGCAACACATCATTGTTGCATCTGACTGCATTGTTGCTGAGCAGAACATCATTGTTACATCTGACTGAGGCAGACAGATGTAAACTAGAGCAGAGTCTGGGGGTTGTAAATTAGAGCAGGCAATCTCCAGAATCTTGAAGACCACAAAGAGCAACCTAAAGCCACCTGGTCTCCTGAGTTGCACTGTGCTCAGCACAGTGCAACTGCCGTTTAGAATCTGGGCCAGTGTTTTAAACGGGTTTCAATTTAGTTGGGAGGGACAGCATGAGATGGGAGCTTGTTAGGGAAGGTGTGTGCAAGGATGGGTAATATATGGCTGAAACCCTTTGGCTGGAGAAAAGGGAGTGGGAATTGGGACAGTTGATAGATATGTTGTGCAGGGTAGATGCATCCGTGGTATGTTCTATGGATAATGCCTTAATCCTTTGTTTGGAATGATATATTATTCCTTGATGAATTTGTGCTTATACTAATATATATATTTGCTATAATATTATAATGTCAGCAACTTCACATCTGAACTTCTGTCTGGTGGAATGTATGGGAATATGTGGGACACATGAGGTAACCTTGGGTATTCTTGGCTATTTGACCCCCTTTTTTCTTCCCTAAAGTAGAGTTAAATTGGAAAAGGGTCAGTTTCTTCCAGATAATTTTCTGATAAATCAAACTTAAATATTTAATTTAAGTGACTCAAGCCAGGTTAGAAAAAGCTCACTTGATGGCCCATACCTCTGTGGAGTACTCTTAATTATTAGCATTAGCATCAGCTTAAGAAAAACAGGGTGGTGGTATTCTTCCAAGCTTCACTCATATGAGTTATCAGAATGAGATGCTGCTTACAGCAGATGGTGCAGATGTTCAAAATATGACATTCCATGCTTTCTGAGATCTTTGACCTCGGCTTCCCGTAAGTGGAGATTGAATGTGGTAATGGGCTCTGTTAGGCTCCTGGAGTTTGATTCCTTCTTGACTGGTAGGAAGTGAAGGAGAAAATGGTGGTATCTCCCAAAATGCAACCATTTGTGGCACCAAAATGAGAGGTCACATTTGTGATGCTCCTTTTCCTTTCTGATTTAAGGAGTCATCACTGAGCATCTCAGCTAATGCCTCACCGAGATGACTGGGACAGTTTATGCTTCTCAGAGCTTCTCTAGAGCTGATCAGAAAATTGGTGGTCTTCTCACTGAAAATTTTCAGCAGACAATTTAAATTTTTTGTGGGGGAAAAAAGCCAAAGAATTCTAACAAAAATTAAAATCAGTTTTCAGCTGAAACATTTTCTGTTTTCCTATAAATTTTCAAAAAAATTCTAGGAAGGCTGATACTTTCAATTAAACAAAACTTTTCACAGAAATATCAATTTTCTATTGGGGGAAAAAAAGGTATTGACTGAAAAATTTTGACCATCCCTCCCATCAGGCTCTCTGCAGACTCATACAGACATTTCTCTGCATGCAGTTTCTCAGTCACAGGTTTGAGGTTTTCTTTCAACCTTAACAGTGAAAGATTGACTTTTAAAAAACGAAAGCTGAGATGCGCTGTGTACTGGGCCAGTCTGAGCTGCCACTGTGACCATACGATTCTATTGGTGGGTTTGTTTTGTTTAGTACAAGCCCGCAATATTGCTAACTCTTCCTGTTCTATTGTGAGTCTTGTGATATTTGATGTTTTCCTCCAACCTCCAGTTCTTACAGGCATAGTATTAATGAAGACTCCCAGCTGTCATTAAAAAAAAAAAATATCTAAATCTCATGATTTCAGAAAAAAGCTTAAAAACAGAAACCCTAAAAGTTCAAAAACTAGAACACAAATAAAAAGAATCCAGATGGATTACTTATTAAAATCTCATGATTTTCCAACCGAGCTCATGATTATCAGCTAGATGTGTGACTATTGAATGTTTGAGGCTGGCAGTACTGGGCCTGATCACGCTTTCCTGATGCGTTAAAGCAATTTCAGTAGTTGCCCAATTAAGGGTGAAATGTAACTAAAATGTAGCAGCTCACTTTCTTTCATCTGAAGATGCCCCAGTGATTGGACTTGCTCAGAGAGCTTGGGATATTTAAAAATACTGAATTTGGTGAATGTCCTGTACTTTTCCTTGACTGGGGACAAATTTTAATTGTGACATGACAGTCAAAATAAAAATTGATATACCAGACAGGCGAAGAAGTGAGTGGGGTAACTGACTAACTACAAAGAGGTTTTGAGGTGAGGGAAGGGAGGGGAAGGGAAGGCAGATCTTCACTGGAGAGGAGGCATGTCAAGTATGTCCCATGTTTGTAATCTAGCAAACTTGTCTGTCTAACCTTGCTTAGCTCCAAATCCTGCTCCCAGCCTGCTCTGAAGCCACTAACTTCACCCTCAGGCTCAGTGATCCTAGAAACTCCTTTCTTCCCAGCTTTATAAGGGGGATGGTTGATGAATCTGTGAAGTGTTATATCCAACCCTACTCCCCTTATCCACGCCCGGCCATTGATAGTTTGCATGGTGGTTTATAAGCACACTGGTGGACAGCCTACTGAATTCCTCTTTCCCCAGCACAGAGAAACCATATGGATTCCAGTGTATCTGGGACCCTACACACCTGCATGGGAGGAAAAACCTGCCCCATGATAAATTACATGGATACAGTTATAAAGTAGGGAGCAGATTTTGAATTCTAGATCTCTTACTTCATTTAAAAAAAATATTTTTCCTTGTAACTTTGTGTCCCTGCTGCCCAGAGAACAGCAGCATCCTGTTACTAATATAATACCTGTAAATTCCCCTAGAAGGTCACCATAGATTGTGTAGCCTAATGGCTAAAGTGTCAGACTTATATTACAAGGGTAGAGAGCTCACATTCTCTAGAGGCTGTCCTTTTATGAGATATCCTTCAGCTTTTATTCTCTCAGTATCAGAGGGAATCCTCTATTTTTAACACAGAGATAATTTTAATCGAAAAAGTCTGCATTCAACAAAAATATTTAATTTTTATTTCAAGAATCAAAACCTAGTGATACAGAATTTTTCCAACGCATAGACATTCAAGTACAGTAGATCTTAGTGTAAGCAAAGAAATCTGGATCTGATTCAGAAACCATTTCTATTCAGGACATATGCATGTGCTATGCGTCAGTAGGACTTAAGCATGAACCTAAGTGCTGTCCTGGATCAGGGCCATACTTTGTATGAACTTGAACAATTATTGTAAGAGCTACAAAAAGTTATCCATGCAGGATCATAGAATTGCAATATTAGATCAGCCCAGTGGTCAGCTGAGTTTGACATTAGCCAGATACTTCAGAGGAAGGTGCAAGAAACTCCAAAGTGTGCACTAATATGAAAGGAATTGTCCTGCAGCTAATTTAGTTCTAGAGCTGCTGGGTGGGAAGCAGATTTTCTATTTCATGAGAAATTCTGCAGTTTTGATTTTTTTTTTCTGAAATCAAACAAAAAAAAACCTCATGAAATTTCTCGCAAAACAAAATAAAAAAGAAATTTCAAGTCAATTGAAACATTTTGTTCTGATTAAAAATATAAATTCTGATTATTTTTAAAAGTTCTGAGTAAAAATATAATATAATATAATATATTGTAATTTTTGAATGAAAAGACCTTTTGAAATGGAAATGGAAATGTCCCATCCTACATATTCTTTGATCTTATTGGACCATTCCATTATGATTTTGTCTCAATGAAATTTTGTCAAAAGTGACAAATTTCTGCAAAACAGTTCTCTTTTGATTAATAGGTATTTAACGGGAAAATGTTCTATTGGAAAATTTTTGACCAGCCCTACTTAGCACCTTAAATTCTATTATTATTAGGTATGTTGTAATCAATGCCAGTGCATCTGGGACAGTGTAGTGTCATGGACAAAATGCCTGTTTTATACTGCAAAGAGCTATGGCACTCTGCCCCAACTGAGGATCTACCACTTGTGCCCTAATGCTGAATTAAATGTGACTGCTCACGTGCGCGAAGTGACTTACATGCACTAGTGGTTGCAAGATCAGGGCCTAAGTTAGAAAGATTATTTCAGCTTCATAAATATATCTACAAACACAGCCTTTTTTTGTTAAAGTATTAAGCAGTAAAATTAAACTAAAAGAAGCCGGACACTGAAGAAGACAAAATAGCAAAAAACAATTCCCTACCACCATTGTACAGTATAGGAATGGTGGTAGGAAAGAAATGAAGGCCCTGATTCTGCAATTGACTCCACATGGGTGGATTATTGCACCCACAAGCAGCCCTCCTGAAGTTAATGGCCTTGGTTAATATTTTTATTTGTGGAAAAAAGGATGCAAAAATATTTTGTAAAGTATTCCTTTAATAGGAGTAGTAGTAGCAACCACCATCCTAGGATTGCCTAGCACTTCCCATATAACCCCCAATTTTTGATTGCTTAGAACTTTGGAAAACTTTAACTATTTGGGTTGATTTTTTTTTTCTATTTTTGGTCTCTGCCATGAGTCGGTATTGTCATTATTTTCCAGTTTTTACCTAAAATGATTCAACTATATTCAAGGAAGCAGCTTCTGAAAAATAGCTGATTTTACCAAGATTCAAAAACCTCTTGGCTGTTTTTGTAGCTGTTCTAGTACCTGCGTGGTTTGGAGCAGGAACTTGAAGTTTGACAGGGGAAATAGTCCAGGGGTCAGCTAGGTACCTTTTGCTGGCCCCATGAAAATCCATTGAGATTTTTCTGAGTTAGAACTCCCTAGGAAATCAACTTTTGCACATGTGTAGTAGAACTAGGGAGGTTTCCTTGTTAATTTGCTGAAGACTTCATTTGCATTTCACATGTGTCCAGGTCCTAATGAACCTCCAGACAATCAGACAAAGTAGTTCCCTCCTGTTTACACTCACTGAATATGCTTTGATATAGGGAAAGGTGCACTTTTCTGTGAATCTCTCTACTACTGATTGGTGTTAATTTTGTGCAGTTTGTGGCCCCTATTTTTGAGGAAAGCTTCATACACGTACCCCATTTTACAGAAATAGTCACTGAAAGGTTGCACAAGGTTATTTCTAAGCCCTAGTCTACACTACAAACTTATGTCGGTGTAACTACGTCACTCCTGAGCTGACTGAACTTTTGGTGTAGACAGGCAGCATTATGTCAACAGCAGGGCTTCTCCCGTCAATATAGCTACCAGTTCTCAGGGAAGTGATCTCTCTCGCTGATGGGAGAAGCTCTCCCGTTGGCACAGGTAGTGTCTTCACGAAGCACTACAGCTGTGCCACTGCAATGCTGTAAGTGTAGATAAGCCCTAAGATAGTTAGGAATAAAACCTGGGTCTCTAATATGGCAGATGCACGTCTCATTCACTCAGCAATGCTGCTTCAGAAATAATCTGTTAAATCTAACTCAAGTGGTAGGAGGCTGTGCTGTGCATCTGAAATTTAGGAAATTAAATTTAAAAAAAATGTTAAAACACCACCATGTAATGTTCAACTCAGGCACTCAAACGTTAGCAAATGCCAAAATTAAGATGGCTAATGAAACCCTAATTCTGCCACTTTGAGTATGCATTATGATATGATGGTTAATTGCATGATTGTATACTTTTTCCCTCCACTGGGCCCCTGCCTCATTCAAGCACAGGATAACTTGTGGAGGTCTTTCAGTCCAATTCACCCCTGGCTGGGATACAACACAGGTTCACTGTCTTTACCCTCCAGGAAATCTTCATCCACTATTCTCCATCATTTTTATGAGGCATTTCATTTTCTCCTATGTGGCCAGACCAAAAAAGAAAAGACAGCATGTGATCTAATAAACAGGGAATCAATTTGGGACTCAGAAAGTCTGGGCTGTACTCCTGGCTTGCCACCCAACTGGTGTGTGATCCTGGGCAAGTCACTTCTCCTTTCTGTACTTTTCTTTTCCCTCACACTCTTTCTCTTTCTTGTCTGTTTACACTGCAGGCTCTTCACTGAAGGGACTGTTACATGTGGTTTTTGTGTAGCCTGCACCACAATGGGGCCCCAATCCTGGCTCGGGCCTTTAGGTGCTACTAAATATTAACAATAGTGCATACTCAAAAGCCTTCAGTGGCATTTTAACCATGCCTAGTCCTGTTTTGAGCAAGCAGGCAATGCAGTCTAGTGCTACAGCATTGGACTGAGAGTCAGGAGACCTGGTTCCTATTCCCAGCTCTTCCACTGACCTGCAGTGTGACCTTGGACAAGTCACTTCCACTTCTCTGGGCCTGTTTCCTCTCCCACTCTTTGTCTGTTCTATCTATTTAGAATGAAAATGCTTTGGACAGGAACTCTCTCTAACTGTGCATTTATATAGCACCTAGTAAACTGGGGCTACTGAAATAAAAATAATAACAATAATTAATAATAGTATGTGAAAATTCTTAAGGAAGGCCATTCTCATGACATTTCCAGTCTAGTGTTTTTAGACTCCAGAGATTCAGATAAGTATTCAAATGCTTCCTTTTCTGAAGAGATTGTCTGAATATATTTAATTGCAAAAGGCTCCACTATATATATAATATAATGCTCCACTATATTGTAAAAAGCATTTCCCTAAAGTGGAGACTTTTACATAAGGGTTAATCCTACCATCTTTATTAAACCTGCACACCTCAGAGCCCACATAAATGTAAAGGCAGGGATCAGTGCATAACATTTAAACTGTAAAATGTTTGCATGGAGAATTATTTAATGGTTTATGTTTTATAGTAGTTTGGCTTGGTTGTGTGACCCCACTTCAATTTGTCTGTTGCCTCTTCTTCTCTTTCTCATCCCCAGTGACCACAATCTTTCTGAATTCAACTGTGAACATCACTTCTAGAGAGGCGATACCAAAATCAATATTCATTTCACAGTTTAGACCCTTTACTCAGTTTCTCGCCGCTTCTCCCTTTGCATCCTCCATAGTGTCCTTCAGCTTAGCATATCCAAACAAATGCCTCTTTGGTAAGAGCATCCTTAGACAAAAACTCTAGCACCTCCATAACAAGCTCAGAATAAAATGGAATTGCCGCATACTAAGGTCTTGATTCTTCTACCATTGCGGTTAAAGCTCCCATTGATTACAGTGAAAGCACAATTGGGCCCTTAAAATTTAACATATTTTAGATGTGTGTGAATGCTAAAGGTTTCTCCAGGTTTGGGATTTCTTGAGCTCTGCTGTGTTTTTTCCAAAAAGATTCATTGAGTTAGACAGGTCCAGTTCCTGTGGGTGCAGTATATGCCATACACTGGAAATTAAAGACCAGAAAATTAGCAGGGTTTGTTGTGTTACAAAGCTGTAGGCTTTTTTATCATTATACTCAAAGAAAAATGTACTGCACTAATGGAATACAACATTGTGTTCCAAGTTGTATTTATGCTTGCAAGTAATGAGTATACTTCAGTTAAGCTTGCTTGGCAACAAACTTACCAGTTTTTCACCATGGCTTTATTTGATATGTACAAGGTGTGCTTTAAAGATAATGCTCTGGAACTGCCAAATGAGCGACTTTAGTCATGGCAGTCCTAACATAGGTAAATGTGATGATGTGGAATTAGTAAGTGGGAGGAAATCCCAGGAGACAAATCTTTTGACATTCCAGGTATACCAAAAATTGTCTGTGTCTCACCAATAGAAACCAGCCTGAACAAAAACATTTTAAAAAAGGCAAGACTGGGGAAAAATTAAATAAAACCTCCTTGTATATGAGCAGAACTAACATTAGTTTCCTGATAGGTGTAGATAGGCAAATGGAGTAATGGATCAGCTCAGACATTGCCTGGGGAAACAAAAAGAAAATCTTCAGTGCCCTGTGCAAATTGAGGACACTAACATAAGAGTCTTGAGAAAGTAAAAGCCAATTTTGGGGGAATCAATTAATACTTTTGTTCATGGAAGTTCACATGGAATTAAAATTTGGGTAACCTGCAAGCCACAACTCCTGTCTCTCTAATGGGCAGTGTAATGATTGTTGATTTCAGTTTGTATTAGTCTCTTTCCGCCTTCCAGTTTCAACTAATGGAAATCAAGCCCATTATGGTAAACGTAGGAAGCAAGTACATTAATAGTGGGCATTGACATTAATTCAGACTGTAAACAATTCAGAACTGTTACCAGTACATGCTATATTGTGTCATCTTATCTGCTGCTTTCGTAGGACTATTTCTTCCACAGCTTTTTAAAATACATACAATTGAGGGCCACACAGGGTTTCGCATTGGTAAACAACACTGTTTGCAAGTTCTGTTTTGCTCCCCACACCAACCCTTTACACCTTTTTTTGTGTGTAGCTGCAAACACGTTCCAAGCCAGCAATGCCACGTACATTCCTTGCAATGCAGTTCTGCGCTCTACTTTAAAAAAAAGTTTAGCAAGGGGGAGATGTGGGGAAGAATGTAATGGAAGAGGCAGAAAGAAAAATGAGCTTATTTATACAGTAACACGTGTGTTAAAGCAATGCCTCCTTTCCTTGGCTATACACTCCCGCATTTTCTCTCTCACACACGTATATACACACACTCTCTTTAACTGTGCTTTTGTGTTTTGTCAGAATTAATGAGAAAAGTTCCCTTGCCCTAGGGGTAATTAGTGTCCTTGGAGTTAAATAAGCTAATACTTAGACACCTCTGGCACAGGCAATTATGTTTGTGTATTGAATAATTGATTCAAAGGGGGGGGAAGGGGCTGCTAATCAGATCTGAGCATAATGAATTGATTTAATTAACAGGGGAATCTGAGGGTCCCTGGGAAATGTGTGCATTTATTCAGCAGCCAGAGAGAGTGCAGAGCACATAAATTGAGAGAGGAGAGAGCGAGGCAGGCAGCAAGTGCTTTTGCGTTCAGTGATAGGTTCGCATTTTTCCTCCCCGCCTTTGAATATAATTTTAGATTTAGAGTGAAATAAAGAGAAAAGCACTTTGGAAGCCTGAAAAGCTCTGCAATAGCGACAGCAAAAGAGGGGGGTCGTGAGCGATCACATGCAATTACATTAAAACAAATTTTTTGACTGTGCCCGTTGGGAAGGCGCTGGAGAACCGGCCCTCGATTTTGCCTCCCTTATCTTTTAAAAATTATTATTATTATTTATTATTATCTCTGAACTGGCATTTGAGTTGGGGGGGAGAGATTGCTTGGGCACTAGCAAAGCTCTTCAGTGCTGCTGCATGTAATTCTAGCTCAGTGCAATCTAGGTTAAAAGTCGTGCAACTGTAGCTGGCTGGCTGGGGTAGGGGGGGAGAAAAACAGGGAGGACGAGCCGGCTGCATTTTTCGCTCGGCAGCGCTTTGCAAACACTCTCCGGTCCTCCGTCCCTTTCCCCTCCCTGGAGCGAAGGAGCAGAGGCGGCGGCTGGAGGGGGAGAGGACGCCAGAGACGGAGCGGCGGACGCAGCTGCTGCCCGCGGCCCCCGGGACAATGGTGCTGGACAAGGAGGACGGTAGGTAGGAAGCCGAGATCGCGCCAGAGCGCGCTCGCCCGGCTCCTGTCCTCTCCCTGGGCTGCGGCCGGATGGGCAGCGCGAGCTGCAGGAGGAGGGGGACAGCTGCTGTGTGTGTGTGCGGGGTGGGGGAGCAGGGGCATTTCTGCAAGTGCATGTCACTGTTACTGTACAGATCGGAGCACGCTGGCTCGTGTGTGTGTGTGTGTGTGTCTGGAGGGGTGTCCAAGGGAGGGCTTGGGTGACTGCCTCGCTCAACTCCATCGGATTTGTCGGATATTTACTTCCCCAGCTCTTCTTGAATAAGAAGCGATTTCTTCCCCACTCGCGTTATTCTTTGCTCTCGTCAGCAAACGGAATGTTCTTCTGTTCGCTAGATCTTTCTGGCCTGGATTAGGTTTCCTGCCTCTTTAAATCCATTAGTTTCAGTATTTTCTATTCTCCCAGCATGTCCACTGTCTGTTATCTCCTATTGTCGTGTTTACCCTCTTGCCTATTCCACCCTCACACACCACCCCCCCCCCCGCTCCCTCCCACCGTATGGCTCAAAACCTGCTATTAATGACTAAGAGCTCACAGCTTTGCTAAACTGCTTCACAAAGGGCGCCTTGGCTTATTGTGGGAAAGGATTTACTTTTTAAATGAGGCTGGGAAGAAAAGGGGGTGTGTGTCTCTGGAAATGAGAGAGCTGACTGCATGCAAGTTTAGATCAACCATGTGCTTATTGTCAAGACTTGCTAGAAATTCATTTGGACTCGCTTGGGAGCGGGGAGGGAGGCAGGGTTGGAGGCAAGATTTAAAGACTGTGTAAGCTAATTTAAAGGGAAATTAATTCTGGCGTGTAACGTAGTAAGAGGTGCTGAGGAGAAAAGAAAGAGACTGGTGGTAACTCTCCAAAATAGCCTCCTGCATCCTGAAGACGCACAGACAGGGAGCAATAAGGTGCTGTTGGAAGTGGTTTTTGTAATTTGGGGCCGGGGCGAATGGAGAGGATAACTCGGATCCCTGTCATCCACTAGTCTGCAGTCTTCGCTGTCAAATTTGGCAGTCCAGGGTTATTTGCTGCAGAGTGCTGGGGTAATGGTTTTTGTTGAGCTGAAAGCAATCCTTACAGGCTTGATGTAACAACAGACTTAAAAACTCTTGCCAGGCTTATCCTACTGAGGCATTTGAATCCGCCCCCCACCCCACAATCTTTAAAACTTATTTACAAAGCACCAGTGAGTACTGAAAGCATGATCACCTGCTGTTATGCATGGTGATTGCTTCTCCCAGTTTTTCCCATAAGAGTTCACCATATTGACTTTTTTTTATTCTTTTAAAATCATTCTATTCTAGTGTCATTTTCTCCATAAATGAAACCACTGTTTCATTGTCAGCATGATCGCCTGTCAGAAGCCAACATATATATGCCTGGACATCACTGATTCTGGCAGTATTTTGCTGTCTTTTTTCTGTACAACTGTGTTTTCGAATAGTGCCCTCTACCTTAGGGATGAGCACATGGGTGGCTACTGGGTCAAGGCAAGGGTAATCTTATACGCTCTTCATCGGCATAGGCAACGCCTGGGGAAAGACGTCCGTGCAGCTCAGAAAATGGTCCTTTCCTCCAAGTCCTTATTGGGGGAAAAATGTGGTAACACAACACTGATATTTTTAATTGATCTCCTTCATCTGCTGATACCACTTCCTCACCCTTTCATCTCCAGCCAAGCTATGCCAGTCATGTTATGTACGGGAATAGGAGCGTTACAGAGGTGACTGGCTTTTGAGGCCACAGATGAGGGAATATGCTGTTGGTCATCGGTTCAGAACTACATGACATCTTGGGGCATATAACTGTGTCACTTGCCATGAGGTCAGGTGGCATTAGCTTGTCACCATCATGCCAGCTTCAGTTACATTGCAAACTGAAAAGCCTCCCATTGGTAGTGTTGCAGCGAATGCTATGTGTTGTGTGCCTGTATAAATTACCATAAAACTTCTCTCCCCTGGTGGATGGGGGGTTTAATTTGGAAGGGTGACTACCAGAATAAGAGAGACAGCGGGAAGTGTCCTTTCCCCCTCAGTCTTGGAGTATCTGTCCCTGCAAGGTGAGAGCCTGCTTGACACAAGCCTTAATGGAATCAGTTGGGGCATGAGGAAAAATCATATGCCTGCTTGTGTGCTCCACCTGCGTGGGAGGGGGGTCGGATCTCTAACAGCGAGAAGGTTAAATGCACACTGGGGCTCAGAGGGGTGTGTGGGGAGGGGGAGCTGAATGCTAAGTTCATCTGTGGATTTAGAGGCCTTTATTGTATTTTAGTTTGTCAGAGTCCTCTGAAGTAAACTGATGCAGTGTTAGTAATGGGATGTATAATGCTCCGGTCAGAAGTGTCTGTGTGCGTGTGAGGGGGAGTATGTGTATGGCGGCAAGGAGGGGAGGCGGAGGAGTAAAGGGGAGAAAACTTGATCTAAATGCTTAAGTAAAAGGTATGAAATGTTCAGTAAAAAGAAAAATAAACCTCTCTCACATCTGTTCCTCCGCACACCATGATACGTGGGGCTCAGTAATAAAGTCAGTACAGTTAAGCAAGCTTAATTCTTTTCTGGTAGTGCTCATGTGCGAGGGGGTTTGTATTTCCATCTGATTGCATTTTTGAGGGTAAGCTACAATGGGCGATCACTGAAACTTAAATTGTTACAGTGTAAATTTTGTTTGACTAGAGGGGAAAAGGTTGCCTTTTTACTTTCAGCATGAAAGTCCTCCAGTAGTAATAATAAACTAGACAACGTCTTAATCTCCCTTAACTTTTTGCCAAAGGGTGCCTGCCAACCCATATCTGTTTAAATCTGATTGACGGGTTAACAGCAGGATGCTGCCTCTGCTGCAGAAGTAAGGGAAGCAGGTGAGCTGTGAGGAAAGACTGAGATCTAAAGAGGGTTTGCTAATGGGGGTATTTGGGTTCTTTCATGTATTGTAGACGGACTCGTTAAACATAAGGAGCTCAGGGCTGGTGGTGGTGTAAGGAAGTGAAACTAGAACCATTGATTATCCAGACAGTTCTCAACAGCCCTCATTCCAGGAGCTCTCGTGAATGGCGATATAAAAGGAAATAATGGGGATGGTGGTGAAGGTAAGGAGGAAATTAGAATGAGATGTACTTAAAAAGAAGAATAGTAAGAAACCCGTGATGTGGAGATCAGAGTAACAAACTGTAGTAACGTCTGGGAATCTTCAAAACTGTTGATAGCATAGTTATACTAGAGGAGAAATTATGCCTGTTAAAAATGTCAGAGGAATTAGGGACAGAAGGCAAGATTAAGAGAGGAAACTATTTTATGAGGAGGTTATTTTATGCTTTCCTTTCTCTTTCTGCCTGACTTGGATGGAGCTCCAGTTGCTTGATCAGTTGTGAATGTCAAAAAGGATGCTGGATCTGCACAGGTTATAAATGGAATAAAATGGAGGCTATCACTAGCTGTACCAGTTGCTTGTCTTGAAAGACCTTGTTAGTGAAAATGGGTCTGTTTTTTTAATTCAAGCAGGTCTCCTTCTGGAGACAGATCTGGTTTTTGTTTTTGTTTTGTTTTGTTTTTTAACCTTCTAAAAATCCTAAAGTTGAAGATCACAGATACCCAATTCACTTTTTTTTTCTTTTTTGCAGAATCATTTTTAATCTTAAAAAGCTAGCTCTTCTACATAAGAAGGCACTGTGATAGCTTAATGAATGCTGCATGCATCCATGTGGGAAACCACAAATTGTTTAAATCCCTCATTCCTCCAGCAGTCTTGGGGCATTGCAAAGAGCTCACATCCTGTTAGGTAGAAGTCGTAATGTGCTCCTTGCTTTTGCATCCCTGAGAGCTGGTATTGTTGCATCCCTGAGAGCTGGTATTGTTGTTTTGGAGGAGATTGCTCACCCAGCCTCAGGATACGTGTTCCAGTGAGGGCTTCAGGGGAGTATGCAAGCCTTAGGGTGACACCGTCACCATCACACAGGGTCTAATAATCAGTTTGCTGCCTAGTAAGTGGAAAGCTGCCTTGACACACACACTTCTTGGTGTCAATATGGGCAACAGAAAGACAGTACTACTTTCCTAAGGGCTCTGCAAATATCACTGTGGGTAAAGGGGGAGAGGACAAAAAAATTGTCAGGTTCCTGACTTGAGGTATTGCGGCACCATGCCAAGTTATGTCTGTAAGGTAGAATCGGTTCATATGTCTGAAGTGACACAATATAACCCGACTGATAGAACACAGTGTAATATTAGAAAATATTTTAAAATGGAAACTGATGCAGTGTTTTCCCAAAATGAATCTTCAGAGCCGTAGTTAAAGAAGAAAATTCTGAGCCAAAATCTGTAGAGATTTGCACCTATGCAATTCTGGTGTGCCATAGCTGAATTTGGCCTTGTAGGTCTTTCGTTTTGACTTGCACAAACAAACCAGCCCAGCGTCCAATACGATAATTACAAAGCTCAGGATTATTATAGATATTCCTCAAATATATAATTACTGCTAATGCTTTGACAGTGGAGAGCAGAACTTCTGCTAAAAAAAAAAAACCCATCAGTAAGCGGATCTCAAATATGACCAATTCAAAAGATTGGGTTAATTGTAGCTGATTCTGTTTAATTGCTAGTAAAGTGTTTTAAGGGTTACAGGATATTTATATAATATATATGTATGTTTTTTTTTTTTTTTTTTACTGGTGTCTGAAATGAGCGAGTGTGAGAGGAATGTTTAATGCAAGAATTATTAGTTTGCAAAAGGGAATCCAGGTTATTGGGTATGTAGAAGTAATGCAGGAATAAAATGGATACTGGTACAGTGCTACATATTAATGCATAATAATTTTGACAGCTACATAATCACTCTGTATGTATATTTACCAAAAAAGATCAACAGTAATACACAGCAGCTATTTAATGTAGATGAGAAGCTTAAACTTAATGTAATTACCAAAATAGCTACTTTTAAATATACTCTTTACAAAGATGAAAAAAGTATTGCTTCTATTTTGGGGCAGTGGAGTAGAAAAAAAGAGTCAAAAGTAAGGTGTGATGCAAAAAAAGTTGGAATATGTTTTCTAATGAAGGTTAGCAATACATTAGAGGAAATATTATGATATTTACCTATGCTAGATTAGAAAGTCCTACTTTTAAACATTTTTGAACGAACACTAACATAACTAGCAGGCATTAGTTACCACATCTTCGGCCTGAAGTCCCCTTCCTTTTTAACTTACAGTAGCTAAAATAAATGATCACTTAGCTGTTGCATTCTTACCCTAAAGTACAATTTCAATCTTTGAAAACTATATTAGAAGGAGAAGAATAGAAGTTTTAAGAACTGGATGAAAATGATTCTATGCAAAATAATATATTTAACATCAAATATGTTCAAGGACTGTTAGGATTAAGTATTCAAAATGAAGGGGGAAGGAAAAAGCCATTTGAGCTGAGGATAAGGAATCTAATTAAAAATAGGTATTAAGGATATATAACTTGAGCCTGCTATCAAGCTTTAAAAGAGTACTGTTGTATCAGATGTAAAGGGGAGGAAGAAATATCATTAAAATGAGAATAAAATGTTTTCTTGGATTAAAAAAACCCCCATGCCTGAAATTGTAGATTGCACTTCGTATTGAAGGACCTCATCCTGTAATCTTGATTGACACGATTGAAGACAATGGGCTACTTGTGAGAGTAAGGACTACTCATGTGAGGAAACTGTCAGTTTATATTCCAGTATTAGTAGAATTAACTGCAACAATGATGTCTCTGAGCAAGTAGAGCAAATGGGCAAGGATTAGTACTGTGCTCAATTTTTAGAAATTGTACTATCTGAAACGCTGTATAAAGTACTGAAATTCACAGAGTGTATTTTAGAAATTTCTTAAGTGTGCATGGAAAAACAAGGTCAAAATGAGCTTTGAGAAGTGTTACATCAAGTTCTAAACCATGACACATCTGTGAAATAGAGTTAATAATGGAAGAAGGCAGTGTGACAGGGCTATGGCCTTAGAATCTTTGCAGGGAATTTTAAGTTTTAGTAGGGAAAGGGAGGGTCTCTAACCCATTAGAAGCTACAGGTCATTTGAAACTGTCACTTCAGGTTTTAAATGAGCAAAGCAGGAAAGGGGGGAATGCTTTGGAGATAGATCTATATCTAGAGAGAAGTGAAAGTAAAACACAGTTGTATAAGATGGAGTACATAAGGACAATTATTGAGAGAGTATGTTGTGTATGAAAATTGATCGGTGATGATGAACAGCATTAAAAAGAGGCAAAGTTAGTAATGTTTGAAACACTAAAGATACTCACTAGCTGTTAAAACTAAATTTACAGATACTGTACTGCAGGTGGTGCTGCTGAGCTAGAAAGGCTTATATTCACCATTAAATCCTGACAGAAGAATAAGAGGGGGGTCCCTGGGAAATGCGTGCATTTATTCAGGAGCAAGTGGGCAAAGCGCACAAATTGAGAGACAGAGGCAGCAGTCGCCGGGTTTAGGTATATTCCCCTCTGTCTGTCTGAATATAATTTGAAATTTAGATTCATCTTAAATCCAAGGGAAAACACTTTGTAAGGGTTGAAAGCTGTGTAGTTGCAACAGCCAGGGTTATGAGCTATCAAATGCAATTACATTAAAACAGATTATAGTGTGCAAATTGAGACATTTAGAAGGTGAGAACCAAAGAAACAGCTCTGATTTCCCCCCCCCCTTTTTTTTTCTAAATTGCAGTTTTAGTTCCTTGCAATTCTGAGGTACAAAAGTAGGTGAGACTGCTTTTGTATCTGCAAAGTGCTTCATTTCTGAATGTAATTCTAACTGAGTGCAATCTAGGTTAAAAGCTGGACAACTGGGTAATTAGAGATCACTGGCTGCTAAAGGACGATCAGCTGTGCTGTGGCTCATCTGTGTTCCCAGAGACTAGTTCTCTTCTTCCCTGAGTGAAGGCTGCTGGAGACAGAGCATCTGCACCCAGACTCCTCTTGATCCCTGAGATGATGGTGCTGGACAAGGAGGACGGTAGGTGGGCTGAGATTCCTTAAGCCTGTACACAGTGTATGCCGTACGGTCGTTACATGTAAGTAAATGGCTTCGACACATATGTACAGTGTGCAAGTTTGGGTGTTCTGCCTTCACCCTTTGATATTTTCCCCTGTGCCAATAACAGGGGAAATTTGCTCTTCTTCTTAGTTTTCCCCTGGCTTTGCTGACGAGTCAGCTAGCCCAGAAGGATTTACTTCAGGCTCTGTTTGCTGAAGGACATGTGGTATAAACAGTTTATTTTTTTTATCCATTCGGATTTTTCTTCCCAGCAAATGACAACATGACTCTATTTTGCCCATCTTAGCTTGTTTATTTTTAGTAGCTTTTATTTTGCATCTAATTTTGAGGCTTCCTTTCCCACATCTTTTTTTAATTTACATGTTTAATATATATATCTTACTGCTCTTCTTCATAGCTATAAACATAATTACAATAAGCTAATAGGCCCGCTAAACTGCTCTGGCAAAGAATCATTGGTTTATTGTGAGAATTTACTCCTCTCTAAACGGGAGAGGTGGTGCTACTGTAGGAAGGTAACTTAATGAATGAAGATGAAGGAGAGAGTGATTGTTTTTAAGTTTGGGCGCTGGCATGTGCTTCCATTATTTTTAAAGCTAGCTGTTCTTACGAAGGAAGGAGCAATAATCTAGGGAAGGAGTTAAAGATTGCACCGAGGCACTGTTATCTAGTAGTTAGAGCATGAGACAAGGAGTCAGGGAAGCTGGGTCTTCCTCATGTGACTGCCATTTGCCCTTGGGCAAGCAACTTAACTGCTCTGTCACTGGTAGTTTCTAGGATGAATATGGTAAGTTTGACCACAAGTTTTCTGACGAGAAAACAAACATTGCTCTGTGACCTGTGTGACACACGGCATTTTGGGGGCGCTACCGTAATGTTAATGGCAAAGCTAAACATTGGGGATTGCCATTTTCTTTTAAAAAGGCTATTCTGACCTTTAGATAGGTGTGAGTGCTCATTCTTTTATATTCATTTTCTAAATGAAGAACTTCATTGTGTTGTGCAGTTGTGTTGTGTCTGCCAGTATGTGCTGCTGGATAGTATGGATTCTGGTAGCTTTTAGCATATCTGTGCGTGCGAAAAGATCTGTAACAGATGAGAAGTTAGTGTCATTTGGAGGCAAAGGGTGTCATTTGGAGGCAGAATGGAGATACTGAATTTCCACGGGCTCACAGACTGGAGAAAACTTGGAAGGATGTTTTTTAATCTGCCTGGAACCCTATGAATTCAAACGCTTTGACACCCAGTAATAGCAATATTGCTATGTTAGATGTGTCTCAGTTCTTGACAAGAAGAGGAATTGTTTTCTCCTGTCAAAACTGATGCTAATCATATAACACTAATAATACTTAAAACTAAGTAATTCAAATATCAGGTAAAAAGGGGAGGATTTCCTCCTATGCCGTTCTTCTACTATTAAAATGGATTTTGTGTAGTGGGAAATATTTGGAATAGGAAGAGCCTGAGTATTAAAGAGTAACCCACATCTGGTGGTTTCTAACCAGTAGGTTTCATAATTTCTACATTGAGCTTTTCCAACATTAAAATAACCCTAGGAATACTGCTCAAAAATTATATCAGACCTGTAGCTTTTCTTATAGTGGACTTTTTCCAGGTATCTTGAGGACCATCGTTAGTAGATATAATGTATTTTACATGATCAGCGCACTCCAATTTATTTCCAAGTTCAGAGAACCTTAGTCTAGTTTTATGGAGTGGAACACAAGCACTTTGCCTAATCCTAGATTGACCTGCAGGTTGTGGTGAATAAAATTTGGATGGATTTTTTTTCCACCAAGACTTTTCCCCTTTATTTAAAAATAAATATAAAAAAAATCTTATTGCCATTCTCTGCAGTTCTATGAAATTTATAAAGTCTTAACTCTGAATTGACAGTCATGGTGTTTTATTTACAAATTTCATGTCTGGAATGCATAACCAGTCTTCCCAACATGACAGCAGTCAATTTGGCTTCCTGAAATTTCCAAATAACCTGACCTAGAAGATAGAAATTTTGATTTCTATTGAGTTGTCTGGTTGGTTTCCTTGTCGACATATTAGAGTTTAAAAATGAAGTAGATATGATTTGTAACAGATGCTTCTTGTCTAGCAACTTTGCAGATGACTGGACGGTGGCTAAAAGAAGTATTAAGTGGTTGCATATTGCTTATGCTGGAAAAACAAATGAAGGTCTCTGGATTTCAAAGGCTTTGAAGCAGCTCAGCTCTCAAAGGTGTTCTGTTGCTTTTTGGGGGGAGGGGGGGGCTGTGTAAGTTGAATCTAGTGAGTTTATTTTATTAGAAGCATAAGGCTACTCTGTAATCTTCCTCTGAATAAAACACATTTGGCTGACTGACCTTATTTCTTATTGGGCCACAGGTTGTGTACTGCTTTTTAGAAGTGTTTTTAAACAAAAACAACTTCTCACATTTTAAAATCCTCCTTTGCAGTTCATGCTTGCGCACAGAATTATAAATCTGTGATGATGGGAACAATATGAACAGAGCAGAACAGCCAAAATTAAATTCTTTTGTTTGAGGAAGTGCTGTTACCTGAGTAAAATCAAAAATGCATCATGTAGAGATCACATTTTCAAGTGTAATGCGCAAATAACACTTAAAGCAAAACAAAAATTCAGTCTTTGTAATAGCAATTAGGAAAATGCTGCTGCTTATCCCAGCTGTAATCTTTGCTGACAGTGAAGTGCAGCCTAGTAAGTAGTATGTATGGCATGAAACACACTAACGGAAATCGTAATTCTTTTATTACAAAAAACGCAACTTTTTTCACCTAACTTTTGCTGTTAGCTACTCAGCATCTTAGACCCAGGTTATTGAAGAGCTTGTTACTGCACTCTTCTTCACGTGTACGAAGGCACTGATCAGAATGTGTTTATACCCCAAACCTGGTACAGCCAACAGTGCGTACAAACATGGATCTTGCGTGTTAAAAATAGAACTTGAATCAATTAAATGTGGCAAAAGAATAGGTAATGTTAATACCAGGTCGGAGAGTTCCAGCAAATGTTGTGTGTGTCTTGGACGAAGACTTGATATTTAGAGGGTGACCCCAAAATATGGGTACCAAAGACGGACGTGGGTGTGAGTTTGCGAAAAGAAGCCGCAGATCAGTATGAAGTATTTAGGGCAGTGAATATTGGAGAATCTGAAACAAGATCAGCTGCTGTAGTGGTAAAAAATGGAGACTTCTGAAAAAGGAGGTAATACTGAGGCACCAGAAAAAAAACAAGCGGGATGGAAGATGGTTGGAATAATTTAACTTGGAGAGAATCGGTGTGCTCTCCAGGGTTGCAGTCTTCTATGCAGTTAATCCATTCATTTCTGGAAGGTTGTTTAGCAAATGGATTTGTATTAACCGATTTGATGAAACAGCAGGTAATAATCAAACACTTGCATGCACTGGGCTGTGGGGGAAGGAGTAATATGAGGAGAACTAACCTCAAAATACAGCACTCCATGAAATAGGGCCACAAAACAGCATTTCTCTCATCTATATTTAATAGCAGGAGGTTCTCACTTATCCACTTAAGTATCACTTACGCAACATGGTAAATGAAGGCAAAGCCACTTGGAGAAAAAGGAAGAAGGACCAGATCTAGATAAAGATGGATTAAATACCATAGATGTTGATCGCTAGGTGGCTATAAAGTGTGAATAAAAGCAATGGGTCCAAACAGAATCCTGTGTCATGGTAAGTCAGGAGAACAAGGGTATTTTTCTTTTCTCCCAACCACAAACCCAGTGACAAGAATGATCAGTGAGATAGGACTCCAGCCATGAGATCGGGGCCCATGCATTCATCTTTTAAAATGAACATGTTAGATGCCACAGATAAATCCAGCAAGATCAAGATATGTCACTTTACTCAGCGTATAGAACCATTTACAAGATCATTATAGACCTCTAATAAGGTATAGAATGAACACAAGCCTAAACATGAAGTAGTGCTGTCTCTGAAAGAAATAATATCCTGTGGCTAGGTTTGTCAGAATTGGCGGGGGATGGGGGGGAGGGGATTTTTTTTTTTTTAAATCAACAGATATTATAGATGTTTGGTTTTTTTTACATTTTCAGTTCTACAAAATTCTGGGGGGAAGGGGGTCAGACAGGAGAGTCAGACAGAAAGTACTGAATGACAGCAGACATTTATTTCAAAAAGTTAAAACTTTATAAACATTAAAGCACAAATTGTCAACAGCACATGTCAAAACATACAAATATCTTGAAATCAAAGTGAGTTCTCAAGCAACATTTTTCTTACTTTGCCTGTCTGTAAACTCAGATGATTATCAATGGAAATATTTGTCATTGGTATTTGTGTTTGTATGGTGAAATCAACATTTACCAATAAAGATATAATCCTTCCAAGACCACCTATATGTTGCTGATATTAAAAAAGTAAATGGCAAATTGATCAGACACGTTCTGAAGAACCAGCGAGGAGTGATGGGGAAAATAGATGACACATGGCAAGGGCAGAGAGTTACTTTCTTCTAACATTGAATATGGAACTTTATTAGAAATCAGGAAAACTGTTTTATTCTGAAAGCTGTTTCTTTCTCTCTCTGCTTCTGCTGAGAACCTTCTCCAAGACCTGTCCCTGTCTGGTTCCTGTTTTTGTTCTAAAGAAACGCTGCACGTCGTCCTAGAAGTCACCTTATTCAAAGAATGAAAAACTTCTTCTGTTGCTGAGAACTGATTATATACCCCAACCAATTAAGGAAACGTATATAGTTAGGGGCCAATCACGCAACCTGCCGCATAAGTGTAATTGCTGTGGATTCTGTTTGGAGTCACGAAAGGGGAATGTTTGAGATTGTACCTAGTATGGGAAGTGTGAAATTGGTGGTACAGCTATAAGTGCAATGGTAGCAGGAACAAAAATGAGCGGTAATAGTTAAAAACGTGTATGAAGAGGGAAATGGAGGGCAGAAAAGAAAGGTTCTAGGTAAAAACAGAATAGGATCTGAGATGGATAAATCATCAGATTAGGTTCCAGTCAACACTCTAAAGCAGCAGTTCTCAACCAGGGATCTGGGGCCACCTGGGGGGCTTCGAGCAGGTTTCAGGGGATCTGCCAAAATAAACCAGAGAGCAGGGCCAGCGTTAGACTCACTGGGACCTAGTGCAGGAAGCTGAAGCCCGAGCCCCCCGCTGCCTGGGGCTGAAGCCGAAGCCTGAGCAACTTAATTTTGCAGGGCCCCCTGTGGCACAGTGCCCTGGGTAATTGCCCTGCTTGCTACCCCTTCACGCCAGCCCTGGCTTTTAATCTACTGGATTTGCAGAAAAACAGTTGTTGTGGCACAGGTGGGCTGTGGAGTTTTTATAGCATGGTGGGGGGTGCTCAGAAGGAAACGGTTGAGAACCCCTGCCCTAAAGCTCAGCTGCTTCAAATCTTGTGGGATTGCACATTTCGGAGAACAGTCATTCTTGGGGTGCTTGGCTGAAAAGATGACTCTAAAATATTATCCATATCTCTTCACTGCTGCAGAAAGGGTCAGGCTGAACAATTAGATGAGTTCTTAGTTGAATGAAATTGGTTTTGCCCATTCCCGAAGGAAATGGAGAAGTTAACATTTCTAATAGCAGTGAGTTGTATTTTATGGATATATACTCCTGTGTTGTACAATCAAGGTCATTTTGTAGTCTGCAGGGATATAGTATTGAGGCTGGACTCCTCTTTAAAGCTTCAATGCTTTTAAGTTCCGAGGTGCTGCCGATATGTTGCAGTTGTCTTCTAGGCATATGATGTGTTTAAAACAATTAGGAAAAACTTTTTCAACTTTGGGGGTGGGTTTGGGAGGGAGGGAGGGATAAAAGAAGAGACTGAATCATGGAAACTGTTTAGGTTTAATTTTGGATTTAAATGCAATAAGAAGGCTGCCCAACAGTTAGTAAGATTAAAATCTGTTGCACTGCCTGTGGGTTGGTGTTCAATTTTCATGTGGTATTCGTGAAAGCTGTGTATTTTATCTGTGTAGCATCTCTTGAGAAAGTCATCAAAGTATAGAATCTCTTACCCCCCCCCCCAAAAAAGTCCTTGTACGAGCAGTGCATTATTAATAAAGTAATCCATTAGATCTGGTGATAAAGGGTCACGGCACAGTCTGAAATATCTGTTTTTAAATGGTTAAGAAGTTATCATGGTTGGAGGATTAATTGATTCCACTTGGGAGGCTTTTTTAGGTTTTCAGAGTTCACCTTTAAACACATTTCCCTATTTGTAAATGTCTGTTTCCTATTCGAAGTTTTTTGTTTAATCTAGGTCAAATAATTAAGCTTAAAACAACATTAGGCTTTCATCAGAAGTAACTGAACAGCTATGAAAGGTAAAAAAATGCTTGCAGCACTAGTGTTAAGTGCATCTTTAAACCATTTTATCCTAGGTTAAGAATATGAAAGTTCATGGCAAATAAAATATTTGAAATCCATCCAAATCAGAGTAATGGTATCAAAAAAAGTTAAGCGTGGTGTTCTAAGAATAGAAAATACATAGCAGTTAGCAATATCTGCAGAACTGTAAAGCTCTAATGGGGCTATGTGTTCTTAAAATTGTGCTGAATTGTTATCGTTTAGTGTATTGTGAAGTTTTAAACAGTACAAAAATCACTGCCCCCAACTCCAGTCATGTGGGTGAACCCACAGGGAGTGACTTTTTCAGTGACTGTAGCACCTATTCACCAATAATTTTGGGAGTGGCTGGAGGGACTTGTCTATTTTTTGTTACTTTGTTTGCTATTAGATTAGCATATTTCAGCCGATAGATGGTTTGTGAGCAATCCACTGTAGCTATTTTGATAGTTCTCCAATGCATGGTTTATTTTTCCTGTTCCCTGACAGGATGACCCCCAAGCCCAATAGAGTTTTCAAGACTGTTTGTTGGCTGCTGCTTCACAAATGGATGGTATGCTCTTTGGGGCGGAGACTGTCTTTTTGTTCTGTTTGTACAGCATTTAGCACAATGGAGTTCTGTGCCATGACCAGGGCTCCGACACACTATGATGATACAATTAATAATAATAATAAATATATTTACACAAGTAGACACACAACTTCCTTCTGCTATAAATGTTCTTGCAAAAAAAAATCATAGAATGGGCATCAAAGAGGATCACAGGTAGTAATGAATGAATTTACATTTTTTGTTTAAATGACCATTTGTGTATTTTCTACTGCACTCATTGATCAAATTCCCTCATGTGTTTACAAAACTAGAGGAATACTTGGTTGATACAACTACTGGTTTTAACAGTTCTACTCTTTTTTTCTAAAAGAAAAACATTTAGGGTTATTCATGAGTGAAGAGAACTTGAACCAAAACTAAACAATAAAAACTCCTTCACTAATGTAAACATATATTTGGGTCAAGGCCAGAGATGCTCCTAGGTGGTTCATTATGGCTATGAGATAGAAATGTATTCCGGCGGACTGTATTTCTAATAAATAAAAAAGCATAATGAGACTGTAACTGGGAAGGAAGACAAAAGCAGCCATGCTTTAAATTGTTAATGATGGTGCCAGTGGCTGCAGCTTTACCACAGCTGTTTAAATTGATCTGCTCGTGAAAATGTTTTGTTTTGGCACTTTCGCTTCATGTGCAACCCTTTCAAAGGGACCCCTGGAAGCTTTTCAAAGGGGAATTGTGATCTCTTTCTAAATGGGATTTAGAGCACCAGAGTTCCAATATTTTGGATTATTTAAGCATACAAGTGTGTTCTCTTTTTGTAATACTTTAGACAGGTAACAGTTGTTTTCCCTTCATTCCTTTCCCCCTCCCCCCCCCATACCCATTTACAAATTATTAATGCCTTATTCTAAAGAGTATTTCTTTGGCTTCAGCATCACCCTGCTATCCAGTCTCTCCTTTTTCTGACACTATCATGCTTAATAAGAAAAGCAAAATAGTACTGCTTAAACTTGACAGAAATTACTGGTCGGCCTTTATTTCTCAAGTGTATTATTTGCCAAGACCCCCTTGTGCTAGGTGCTGCACAAACATAGAACAAAAAGAGATGTTTGGAGTTTATTACCAGTTTATTTCTATATTTGGTCTACCTTTTAGGTGATTAACCCACTTCAACATCTTTTCATACGTAGACCATGCAATCGCATTCAGAAGTGATGGGTAGAGTCTCAAGATGATAAAATCTCACTAGCAAGTTGAGATGAATGTTGCTTTTATTTATTTTATTTTATTTTTACCAATTTATTGTCCGAAGCAAATCGTGTGTGTTCAAGAAGTTTCCAAAAGGTAGCCCGCTCAGGTCTGGAGAGCTTCGCTGTTTTATCCACTGCATACAAAGTTACTGTCGCCACCTCGAGGAACTTACACTGTGTACACAAATATATTTGGAAACATAAATAAAGACTGCTATGTGGGCCCATTATGGCATTGGAAATGTTGAAGACACTTACTATATGTCTGAGTGGATGGGCTGGGTCTGGTGTGCTTTAGGTGATCTTGGCAACTCAGTTTCTGCATAATGTTTATACCTGAGGATATCTAACATTCTTCAGAATCCATTATATATTCATTTTTATCCTCCTTTGTGGAAAATGACTTTTGTAAGTACCCTGCTATGGATATGAAAGGCTGTACTCGGCATCATCGCAAACCCTTTGACCTCCCTGCATAGACTGGAGCTCTGTTTTTGAAAGGACTCCTTTATATCTGTTTTTACTCCATGCCCTTCCATTCATTTGCCTATACAAAGCAATAAAGGGTAAAACTAAAGTAACATAAATTGGTCTGTCTTCCTGAATCCATGTCTCACTAATGTACCCAGATTAACTCAACTGTAAATTGTCTCCTTTGGATGTCGTGTCTTGCTAAAAGTTTCCTATATGATTCATGATTTGGATTGCTTTTAACAGCTATTGGCTAAGCAATATGGTAAATGTACAAGGTGATGCAATTGGCATTAGTGAGAGGATGCACAGGAGCATGTAATGCAGTCAATACTACATTAACTACTGATGCCCAATTACAGAAACTGGAAGAGTGGCTTTTAGGAGCATTAGGACTTGCAGAAGAGCTGAGATCACCTGCCGCTCCTTGCCTAAAAGCTTCACCCTTTATGCGCTGGGATCAAAGTAAACATTCAGTTGCTGCTTTATCATGTATAGTAACGAAGGTGGGGTTTTTTCCAAAGAAGTGTCACAGTGATGCTTTTAACACATGGACATTCGAATTTCCATATTTCAAGATTCTCTTTCCATCTCCTGAGGCAAGATTTTTATTTGAATAAAAACTCTCTAACCACCTCTGTACTTACTGGTTCTGTTTCTCTACATCCTACTCCTTTAGCCATTTTCATTTAAAGAAACACTTTAAGTGCAGTTTAGAGTGTCCTATTTCAGTGAGTCAGACAGAACAGGACTCTATTTTCCTCCCTCCCCCTCCGTCTCCTGTCCTTTCTCTAATCTGTACATGATTGAGACCTCAGCTGGCTTACACTCTAGAAAAGTGTTCTAAAATACAGCCAGACACTCTATAAAACAGGATATTTGAGTGTGACCTCTTAGCAGTCCATGTTCAAATTAGGCACATATTGTTTCCACCACTGCTTTTGAAATCCAATTGCAATAGTTTGAATGATTATAGGCCCACATTATACTTTAAATGCTGCGTGCACTTCTCCTATACTAAGTTTAGTGTCGCTGCAGTTTCTAACTAATTTAAAATGAGCGGTGTTACTGCTGTATCACGGTATTAGCAAGCCACAAAGTTCTTGTTGACTTTGAGATGGGGGGGGGGGGGTGTGGAGTGGGGGAGGGGGAGAGGGGGAAGCAGTAAGGACACTTAAATATTTTAATATAAAAGAAAGCTACTAGTGGCTTACTGCTTTTTTTTTTTTTTTTCATTGATTCTCATCTTCCAGTTAGGGTACTTTGCATATCCCTAGTGCTTTTCTTCCTCAAAACATTTTAAGAATATTAAATCATTCTTCCCAAAATGCAATGTATTAGACCCATTTTACAGTTGTGAAACCGGGACACACCGAGGTTTGGGGACTTGCCGAAGCCCAGAGAGAGGGAGTTGGTTTTACAAATGCTACTAGAGTGCCTGTGCTAATTTGGTCCTAACTTGGGTGGCTTGATCTTTCAGTGCACATCCCTTGTCCACTCTGCTCAGCGGAGTGAGGGCTGCTCAGACAGCAGCAATGGTTGAGCTGAACAGAGGTGGGAAGTGGGAGCAGTGCTGGCTGCACCCTCCCACTCACTGGCCAGATGCACTGGGGTGAGGGTGTGGGGGGGGCACTCCATGAAAAAGGATGGAAGGACCTTACTAGCCCAGGCAGGAAAGGAATAACCATTGTCACAACGCTCCTGGGCATCTGGTGCGGGCTGTGCCAGCTTCATGCTGACTGCTCCTTTCTCTGGGATGGCTACAGAGTAGCATTTGAACCCTGTGTGCTTAAGCAGGTGCTCCTCAGTTTGCTTTCTGTGGCCTTATGGGATATGTCAACACTATATTCTAAACCTGGGATTACAGTTGCTGGACCTAGGTCTCGCTGCCATGGCAATGAGTCCATACTGTACTATGCAGACCTTTTGACTTGGCTTTGCGGCCTGAGTTGTGTCCACACTGCAAAATGACAGGGCTTGGCCCTAAATTGCACAGGAAGTCTGGCTCTGACCCACTCCCTAGCAGGGTCCTAGGACCCGGTCCTGTGGGCTTGCTGACCTGAGTCAGGCTGATTTGTGTATAGACGGAAGGGGAGGTTGGGCTCAAACCTGAGTCAGTGCCACGGCTTAGTGTTCGGTGTAGACATACCCATAAAAGTTAGATCCAACTGATAATAAAAGCCCTCCTTTCAGCAAAGAAGAAAAATCTCTGCCACAGTTAGGGTGCAATGCTCTAACCTGTTGCTTCTTGCTTTTGTGAGCAGAAAAACTGACCATCTTAGAAAGCAATGTGGAATCCTAAGGCAGCTCCCACAACACCATTTTGTTTGTCGATGGGGCCTAAAACTTCTTGATCACTAGTGCCTTAGTTATCAAAATAAAACTATCACAAGGTCACAACCAACATAGCCCCTGCCTTGTTTAATACCTCTGCATATTCTGGAAGAGTTTGTTCTGCTATAAGAGCAAGGGGAAAAAGCATTGCTGTTTTTAAGAGGATTGTCGCTTTCAGTTCCTGATCGATGCTCTTTTGAACAGCTGAGGGGAAGGGAGCAGAAGGTAACCTGCTGGCTTGTCACCTTTTAAGTACATTAACGCAAGGAGTACAAGCACTGGAGACGTGAGGGAGCTTAACTGAGTTTTGCATTTAGTCTGGCCTCAATGTGTAGTACAGACTAGTATCCTACCCTTGATGCATTTTCCTGCACTGGTACAAACTGTGGTTTAGGTCTCTAAGTATCCAGCAGGGCAAGTCAAAACATCCTTGAGTGACTTTTTCTTGAGTCGGTGTTTTCTCTTATTTGTTCTTCATAAGAGAACAGATGTGTAACCTTCCCTATGCAAAATTAAAATGAATAGTAGTATCATTGTCCTTGTGAGATTACTAGAACACTTAGGGTATGTTGCTGTACTCCTCTTTGAGCTTTGGAATCAAAGGGCCGGAATTTATAGAGGTTAAGTTAAACAAGCACTGACTTTCTTTTTTTATTTTGTTCCCTTATCTCTCTTTAATTTGGATTAAGCGAAAATGTAGCCACCGCCTTTAAAAATGGGTAAAAACGATTCATTGGCTGGTCTGTTCATTTTTTTAAACTTGCACTGTTTAAGTGGGCTGCTCAGTGAAACTTGTACATTCATGAAATAGCTGATTGAAAAGCAATATTTCAGATAAATACAAGCCAGCGATCTATCAGCAGTTGTAATAAAAGCTGGGCTTCAGGCTGTGATTTTATTTTGAAATAATAAGAATTGCTTTATTCTTTTTACTTGAGTTACCATGGTAATTCTGTCGTGTAGCAGTGTTATATTGATTTAGAAAGTGGACAGTAATATTTCTTTTGTGTTATTCTGTTTCTAGGGGTTGATTTCTAATTTCCACTTGGAGATTACTTTTCTTAAGTCCCTTCCCCTTTTTTTTTCCCTAGCAGTGTAATTTTCCTCTCACACACTGCTATTTTCTGAGCTTATTGGTTTGCTCTTATTTTAAATTAAACTTGCTGGTTTCAAATATTGAAATGACATCTTTGTCTGTGTCTGTACTTTGGTTTAGCAAAATATTACAGTCTGCTGTTTTATGCTTAATAATTTAAGGGAGGCTTTATGTCTGCCATCAGTGGTTGTTGATAACGAATGCCTAAACATTTTAGTATTGTGTAATGGTGCATCCACCTTGCATATGATTTTTTTTTTTAAAGACAGATCTGCAGTGCATATCTGAGTATTCTTACCAATTAAATTCTAAGGAGATTTATATAAATTTACAACTGGAACTAGCTGTGGCTACATTGCGGTTCCATAGTAGCTAAGACACCCATCTGCTTTATGTTTTGAAAACCCATGTATCATTTCTCAACCATCCCCCTTTAATCAAATACCTAGATGGTTTTTGAAAGCTAAACTTTTTTTCATAGTAATCTGCAATTATGCATAACAAGATCTGAAAATCACTAGTAGTAACAGGTTCAGCTCTGTAAGTATATCTTAATAGTAAATATTTTATTGATCAAGATCTGAGTATGGGTCTGTTTTTCTTCTTTTAAGAGATGACCTCTTAAAGCTTAGCTGCTTCTCCTTTTGGAGTTTCAGGTTGTCACCTCTTGCAAGAGGAGTAGACCCTCTGCTTGGGAACAAGGGGGATGAGAGGAAATGAACCTCTACCATCTCATGTTAAGATACATGTGTTTAAAACTTAAATCTAGATGTGTATTCTGTTTGTGTTTAACTTAACTGTTTCACTCTGTGCTTAAAAAACAGTTTTTCCACCCTCACTGCTGAAAGGTAAAGTTCTTCCTCACATCTGAAAAGTTTCCATTGAAGTGTTTTGAGGGGCAAATAACTGGGCAGACCAGGACATAATTTGCTTTGTGGCTCTTAATTTTCAGTCCTAAGAGTGCTGACTGGTCTAGCTGTTCTAATGGGGGAATTTATGCCACAACATATGAGGCTCTGTCAGGGTTTCCATATAAAACACCTCGCTTCATGAAAATTCACTTGGGGTAGAAAGTCTGCACATAAACTCCTTGCTTGAGGATATCTTTTTCTTTTGTATTTAATTTTGATAATCCCTCCATCTGGTTCTTTTGAGCTCTTTGCAAAATAAAAAGGGAGGCGGGATGGGAGAAAAAGAACTTGCTGATGGTCTTTTTAAATGACATTTACTAAAATTACTTGACAACTGAATTATACTACATTAGTATTGCAAACTGTTTCTGTAGGCCTGAACTCCTATTTATTTTAGTCCAAGTGTTACAAAAATGCATAAGCAGCAGTCTTTCACGGAAAACTTCGCAGCCTTTTTGCATGCAACTTGCTGTGCAAATGTTGCCTGCAGTGGTCTATTTAGGGTCAGTGATCCACAACCTCTAAAGCCTTCAAGTAGGTCTTGACCCTTGAGGTTATAATGGCCCTTGGAGTCATTATGACCCATCCAGTGATGTCTGTTACGCATTAGTCTATAATAGCTCCAGACAAAATAACTGATTTTTTTTTAAGTTTGTAATTCTCTCTCTCTCTCTCTCTCTCTCCATAGCAGATTGCAATGGCTTTGAATGCTAAAATGAATTTTTAAAGTAATGCAGCAAGTGACTGTTCGTTTAATGGTAGTGCCTGATAGGCTAAGACTTAGGACTCAACTCACTAACATTCGTCGTCTTTCCTTCTCCGTTTTGTCCCCTGTTTCTTAACATTTTTTTCTGATTTTTTTTCAAGGCCAGTTCATAATGCATCTGTTAACAGAATTGGTCTCCTCTACGCTCTGCCCTCTCCTGCTGAATTTGCAGTGATGTGATAAAATGGTATCTGACTTCACAGATCGCTTCAAGGAGTAAGGTTCTGTTGATCTTTAAGTATCCCGTGTTCTTCTCACAAATGTGCTTGAACTGATGATAGGCACCATTTTTAATGTGCACCCAATTTTACATGACACATTATTATGAGTTGGAGCGAGCCATCCACGAGAAGGGTCTAGATGACATGAAAGGCATTTTCCAACGTAAATTTCTATAAGCCTGATCTATTTTAGGGGATATAATCCTGCCAGCAAATATCTGAGTCAAGGTTTGAGGTTGCCACCACCTGCTTTAAAATGTAATTTCCTTCCACAATTCATTCCATTATGACTGTATGATACATCTTCTGGGATTGAGTAATTGGCTAGCTCAGAAGTAATTTTTGTTTCCACTAGAGAGATGTTTACAAACTGATGTTGTAGTATCCCTTTAAAACCAACTGAGAATCTGATTAAAGGCCTGAGGATCTTCTGCAGAGATTGCATGCCCCCGGGTGACATGGAAGGGTCAGCATGCTGTCACACAGCAACTATTAAGAATTAAGTTAACGCTGATTCAAATGCTACTGTGTGCGTACAGTGTTGATCGGACTGCTGTTGGATGGCACTAAGTAACTTTGTACCATAGTGTGTCTGAACTGCATTTAGTTACATTGTAAAGCCAAATGAATATGGTCACTTGTGACCGGTATCAGAGGTATGCATTAAATAGTTCAGGTAGAGTGGAAACATAATCGATATGACCACATACGCCGGTAGACTGCAGAAAACGTTACCATTGACTGGTGCAGCTGCTCTTCACCAGCTGTGGGTCAAAAGTTTACCTAACATGGGTGATTTTTACTTGTAGGTTTGAACATTAGTGATATTGTATTGCTGGTTTCCTGGTGACGATAGTACTGGAAGACTAGTTCCATGGAAGAGTTAGTTCAGGTGAATTGGGTACTGCCCAAAATAACCATTGCCCTTCTAGGGGATGATGGTGGTAAAAGCCCTAAACTTTTAGCCTCGGCAAACCTGCTGCCTTGAGTATTGCTCAAACTTCAAACTCCAGTAGTCATCCATTTACAATTAGCACATGAGTTATGGTAGATTATAATGTTATCCTGCCTGAGGCTTTGGGGCTTGCTGTGCCATTTTTCCATTTATTGGTGTTTTAAATAACCTTAAAACAAGCACTGCCATATGGAACACTCTGGTCTCCTGACTGCATTCACACTTCCATTGTGGTCAGCAGCACTGCTGTTGGACCTGAAGAATTCTCATGCTGCCAGTGCTTCCACCAAAGCTTCAGCTACATGGCAGGGAAAGTTGAAATTCCACAAGAACCTCGAGGAAAGAAAAAATTGGCTGAGCTAAGATTAAATATGCTCCTGAGGGAACACTTCTTCCTATATTTCCTTTTACATTCCTGCTGAGCCCAGAGTCTTGTGCTTTAACTGTTTGAAGAAAGCAGGAAAAATGCACTAGCACTAACATAATGGATGCATCCGATGAAGTGAGCTGTAGCTCACGAAAGCTTATGCTCAAATAAATTGGTTAGTCTCTAAGGTGCCACAAGTCCTCCTTTTTCTTTTTGCGAATACAGACTAACACGGCTGCTACTCTGAAACATAATGGTGGTGACTCTGAGGGTCTTGCTACTAGGCCAGTTCATCTTCATTGTAAGTGTGGTTGCACCAAGGGTAAATCTGGACCAGAATTTCAAAGCAAAGCAGAGACGGGGGGAGGGATAGCTCAGTTGTTTGAGCATTGGCCTGCTAAACCCCGGGTTGTGAGTTCCATCCTTGAGCGGGCTGTTTAGTTGATCTGGGGCAAAAATTGGGGATTGGCCCTGCTTTGAGCAGGGGTTGGACTAGATCTCCTGAGGTCCCTTCCAACCCTATTATTCTGTGATTTTCAAATTCTTTTTTACGCCTAGATATTACAGGGGTCTTTGACAGTGTATTGCCATAACACCTAGGCACTATCTGCTTTGGGGATTTATAGGTGTCTGTCCTCTTGGTATCCCAAGTGCTGCCCAATAGAGAGCAGTGGATGAAGCAATCTCTGCGTGTTTTATGCATTTAAGTTAACTTAGTGTTTTGGGTTCCCTCCTCCCCTCATTCCCTTTGGGATCATTCCTGGTGTGTTGAGGTGAAGTAGGGGAAGGAAGAAATTGTGGGATTGTGAGACCCTATGCCAGACTGAAGCCTGAGACAGGTTTTTTTTAAGACCATTATAACAACCCCTGCTTTGGAGTAGGAGGTGTTGGAAGTGCTGCCAAGCTCTGAATGAGAGCAACCAGAAAGGCAATGCTATAACATACTACACAGCATAAATTGTGCCCAGTATGATTTCTGTGTTCCCTTTGAACAGAGTTACCGAGCAGCATGCAAAAGATGGTTGTGTCAAGGCAATGGCAATGCACATGGGTCCACCACATCAAGAGCTACGAACCATGTGTGGCCACGCTTAGGAGCATAACTGGCTCATGCAGCATTCTGAGCAACTTTGAGAGAGCATAAACTCTGTGTGGATTAGGCAGAGAGGAGAGAAAGGCAAAGGAGTCTAAAAATCTACTGATGGCAATGAATGTTGAGTTGGACTGAGCAGTTCGTTCTTAAGTTCACTTCCCCTCTACCTGCAGAGCTTGAAAAATATACTTGACACTTACTAGTCCTCAGAGAAGTAGTAGTTTTTTGTTTTTGTTTTTTTCCCCCAGGGAAGAAAAGTACCCTGTCTTGCCATGCTCATGGAAATTTAAAGGAATAAAACAATTGTATATTTTTATTGTAACACGCTGACCATCAATTTTCTGTGTAATAAATAGAACCCTAATTCTGCCCCTTGTGCCTGACGTGGTCTATCTTTATCATAGTATCAAGTGATACAATGTAATAAACTGCAATGTCATGTATGGTTTACACCAACTCTGATGTCATTTTGTGCTTCCACAGTTTTGTGCTTCCTTTCATCATCTCTCTCTTGCTTGGCATACCCTGCCCTCATTCCAGATTTCCATGCCAGCTCCATAGGCTCATTCAGGTCCCTAGGAATGACTTTGTTGTTTGCCCATGAGGAACAAGCTCAACATTTTAATTTAAATAATAATCATTAATAAAAAATAAAAACTTAAAGTAAATTTGTCCTCAGGGTTTCTCAGTGCATCCTGTGTGTTGGTCCCCTTCCCCAGCTCCAACACGGGAAACTCCAGGCAAGGCCTCCCTCAATGTGAGTCACTTTACCGGTGCCTAATAAATGAAAACTCACAGATCTCAGACTTTGATTGTTTTAAGTTTCTATCAGATCTTCAGAAGCTGGCTTGCTTAATAGATAATGTTGCTCAGATATTTGTTCTTATCTCCTTCCTTAGAAGTTTTTAAGGTCAGGCTTGACAAAGCCCTGGCTGGGATGATTTCATCAGGGATTGGTCCTGCTTTGAGCAGGGGGTTGGACTAGATGACCTCCTGAGGTCCCTTCCAACCCTGATATTCTATGATTCTAGGATTAGTACACAGCTAGAGTGGCTTAGAATAACGTCTCATTTTTTTTCCATTTAAATGTACATGTTCATACACTTAAAATGTAATCATCTAACTTTGTTCAAATTGGGCTTGTTTTATAGCTCTCATGGTGACTTAAAGAAACCAAGACAGTACATAAACTTACTGTATGAGTTTGTATTGGAACTGATAAACTTAGATACCATAGTAAGGCATCGGCACAAAGGGGAGAGTTAAGGTTGAGTTTTCAATCTTAACTTTGCATTTCGTGACTTTGAGCACTTGAGACAACTTAGTATAAGAATGAATTTATTATGAAAGGCTGAAGAAATGTCATTTAACGTTCACTTTGAGCAGAAGAGCAGACTTGATAGTGTCTGTACTCATTTCACCCTGTCCATGCTCAATTCACTGTTTTTGTTCTGTATTTCGAGGAGCATTCTTCCCAGTGTAGCAATATGTCTCAAAATTTTTGTAGCTATTGGAAAAACAAATGTTTTGATGAAATGAAAATCCAGGATATTTTGTGTGCCCTGAAAGACATTACTCAGACTTTATATGGAAACACCAGGCGCTATGGTCACTTCATTATTTTGTATTCCTTTAGCACCTAGAGGCCTGAACTGAGATTGGGGCCCTAGTGTGTTAGGTGCTGTACATACACATAACAGATAGTCCCTTGCCCCAAAACTTAAAATTTAAACAGATAAGATTTACAAAGGGTTGAAGGAGAAACAGAACTGAGCATAGGACCTTAGTTTCCTGAGTCCCAGTCCAGGAACCTGTTCACTGGATCACAATACTTCTGAACTATTAAGTTCAAGTGATTCTTGCATTAGTAATAGTACAAATCCACGTGGATGTTCCGTCCAATCGATTTTGAAAGCTCATAATAAATTGTATCAGGTGTGACACTGACCAGGCTTTCATTATGAAACGTAACTTTTTTTTAAAAAAAAAAGTTTTTTCTTGGTTACTGAGTTTGGCATGTTCTATCATTTGTTCCGTTGTACAACGTTTTCCTAGAGCACAGATTATTATTATTTGTATTCCCAGAGAGCCAAGGAACTCTAGTCATGGACCAGGACCCCATTGGGCTAGGCATTTTACAAACACAGAGCAAAAAAATGCTCCCTGCCCCAATAACTGTGGCTTTAAGGATACCATAAGAACCAAATTAAATCCACATTGTTCTGGATGATCTGTTAACAATCATACTTTAAAATGTAACTCAGAGATGTGTAATGTAGTGGATGAGTATCCTTGAAAATGAGAATGTAATGTAAACATGACTCTAATTGGGATGGTGCTTATCAAGGTGGTTCTGCTATACCCTCTTTTCCTACAGTTACCTGCTGGAAAAGGGGAAGAGAGTTTGAGGGGAAGGGAGGATGTCCCATCAATTTCCTCTCTGTCACTGGGTATAAATAACTGAACTAGATGTAAGTAGAAGATTCTGGCTCTGGAGTCAGTTTTAAACCTACTTATAAAAGTAATTTCAACTAAGCAAAGTGCAGAAAGGTTTTAAAAAGTTTGTTTAATGAGCTATTTTAAAATCAGATCCATAATCATTTAACTTTCCTGAGTCTCCTAAACATAAACACTAAATACAAGTGAGACTTGAGGGGGGTGGAAAATGAAAAGCTGTACTGGTCATGCATCTATCCTCAGTCCCTGTTTTACTTGGTGTGAAGTACAGCTTTCCTAAGGAAAGGTACTTAGGAAGCCTACTCCATTCTGAGACTGTCTACACTACAAGTGAGGGGTGTGCATGTAAATAGACTTGTGCTCTCATCGAGCTAGTGTGAGTATAAACTGCAGTGTAGCTACAGGAGCAGTTAGCCGCAGTGGAGACATGACCTAGCTGTATCAAATACAAACCTGCCTCAAATCGGTGGGTCCATGGTTGGCACAGCTAAGCCACCTGCTGCCACTACCATGGCTACACTGCTGTTTATACTGTCACTAGCTCTCATTGAGCGCTAGTGCATATCTGAGCAGGGGAGTCACACCCCTTAGCTTACAGCATAGACATAGCCTAAAACAACTTTGGTTGGCTCTGTGGCGCTTTCATCCAAGGATTAGAATTCATGCCAGATGCTTAACCCCTGGGTTGACATGGACTAGGAGCACTCTAGAGGCAAAAGGCTCTGCTTTGGGGTATGGGGGGAGAAGTCCCTGAGATCAACCATTAGAAATCCACTCAAAGGTTCTGTCTTAGCTTAACACAATTGGAAAGCCCATTAAAGGCACAGGCCAACATGCTTGAAGCTGTGCTGACTGGCTCTCCCTAGTGCTTGCTGGCTGGCAAGGAAACCATGATTAGCCTCTGCTGGAGGGATAATTGCTGAAAGAAAGGGTTTGATGGGTGGGAAGGGAAGGTATGAATGGAAGGACTAATGGAGAGATCTACATGCACCCCAACAAAACTCTCTTTTAAGCTTTCTCTTTGGCAGTCCTTGGCAGCAAATTACATTAAACTGTACCTAAAAAGAACCAACCAGTTCTGTAGTTCTGTGCTGGTTTCCCCATGTTCCTGCAGCTGATGACCATATGCTGCTTTGTAGCGTCTATCCTCCCTATTCTCATCTAAATTCTGTGTGGCTCACTGGTGATCCTGGCCTTTCAAAGAATACAAACCTTTGTCTCCCACCCTTTCTGAATAACTACGGTTCTTGAGTTCTTGTATCATTTGACTTGCCCTCTGCCATGCTTTCTTAGTCATATTCTTCTTGTGTGATCAGAACTGCTCAGAATATTCAACACCTAGCCTTAGGAGTCCCAGTAAAAATAACTTGCTATAATACTTATGAGTTGCATCCACAAATTTTATCTACAAATTTTCATAACTATGGCGAAGGCGTTAATGCTCTTCAAATTTAAGGGCAACAGATGGATTTTTTTCTCTATTTTAGGAAAGTGCACTCCTGCTTCCTCACCCCTCAAAATTTCATTTTCTCACAAATATTCATATATAATAAAAAAATCGTGAGCTTTTAGGCACCTGAGTCTAAACTGGGACCTAAACCGATTGGAACCTAGATCTGCACCTAACCTACGGTAGCTGGTAGCATCAATAGAAGACCTAGAGAATAGTTCATTTTTAGTTATAGTTCAAAACAGTAGACAGTCTATTCTTTCCCACCGTGCTCTTTCAAAGTTGCTCTAAGGAAGCTCACAAAGAGCCATTTTGAGATTGAAGTGGGAACAAAGTGTTAATTGTTAGATTTTGAGGGCAAAAAAAAAAAATTTAAGGGAAATCCATCTGAAAGATGTTAGTTGCATACAGAGTATTTCTGTCTCTATCCAGTGTTAAGTAATCTGTTTTAGAAATCTTTTATATGCTGTCCTTGGCAGTTCTCAATAGGCTTTTACACTCAAACAATATGGACTCTAGCAGGTGGCATTTTTGGCAAATGACCTCCTCTCAATACAAAGATATTCAGAAGTTGGCCTTTCTTGTCGTTTTTTTTTTTAAAGTAGTATTAAAACAGGAGGTTGAGGGCAAATGTACTAATAGGGCAGAGATGCACTGACAAGTTAGACTAGAAGAAAATCAAAATATCCGTTACCAAAGAATTCAAATCCCAGTTAAAGAATTTAGTGGACTAGCTGAAGATATTAACTATCAGCAGATCTCATTGTGGAAACAAAAGCTGCAAACTTGCAACTGCAGGCCTGTTTCTGTGGCAGAGTTTAGTTACACCAATGATTCTGCGACTTGCAGGCTTTTTCCTCTTTGTTCTAGTCACGTTGCTTTTCTGACATGAACTGCAAGTAACATGCCCAATTTATGTGTCTCTCTCTTATTTTGGTTAATTGTAGTAGTAATTACTAATTTCCAACCCCTGACCTATTTTTAATCACATTTTTTAAAATGGGCTTTTTGTGCCATTTTAAAATTTGGTGCTTGTTTTTCATTTAGATTATGTTAAAGTGTTCAAGAGGGCTGCAAAGCAAGGTCAAAAGCTTTATCTTTGCAGTGCCCGTTTTCTTTTACACATTTTAATAATTGTAGCTGCTTTCTCTAATGGGGCTTTTGTTTGAGCTATGTTAAATCTGCTCTTTGTAGGCCACGCTGCTGCAGCAAAAAGAAAAGGAGGACTTGTGGCACCGTAGAGACTAACCAATTTATTTGAGCATAAGCTTTCGTGAGCTACAGCTCACTTCAGCGCAGTGTGTTGTCAGATGGGTGATTGGGGTCCAAGACCAACCTCTGTGCTAGTGGAGCTATGGGGACAGATTTTTTCTCCAGTACTCCGAACCCAAGACTTTCCAACGAACTTTGCTCTCACATAGGAATTGAAACAAGGATCAGATGCTCAGGAATGCTCTGTTTCCGTGATACCTGTAGCCAGATTTTTCTAGAGCTCAGCCGTCAACATGTTGAGAATCTGGCCACTTACTTTAGTGAGTCGGTGAGAGCAGAGCTCTTTTAAAAACCTGCCCCTGCCTTCCCCATTGTGGGCACTGAGCCTCTTTTGACAATATTGGCCATAGCGTATGTTGTATAGGGCTCCAGTGTGGTTGGCTTCTACCAGCTATCCCAAGCTTATAGCCACTGCCTGTCATGGTGCCTATACCCCAAATGTACACAGACTATGCATGACCCTTTTAAGGAGGTCAGTGGAATCAGCAGCCAAAAAGCCTCCTTGCATTATAAAATGTGGTGCTCTGTCAGTTGAAAAGTTCTTAAGATGTCACACTACTTAGTGTTTCAAAAGAGCATTTTCCAGATGTCTTTGCATTTTAAATTGACTCACAGCCAGCCGCCTTACATTCGAGTTCTAAAACACTTCTTTTAAAAAATACTTCAAAATTAGATATAAAAGCCACTCTTTCTTCTGCATTTCTACAGTAAGTTACAATAAACTTCCACAGCGTGTCTTTTCTCCACCCCCAAATGGAAAAGTTTAACAGAGTTTGATGCTTTCAGACGTGGAAACAGTATTAAACAACAGTTAGCTGACCAGCTTCTCTGGGTACAATTGAAAATGCTTGCCAAAAAAATTGTGGTATTTAAACCTTTTGTACAGTCTCTTGTCAAATCTAGAAATGATTGCCTTTTTTTCTTTCCCCAACCATTTTCAGTCCTGCATCTGGTTTAATATAATGGGTGTTTGCATGAATGGCTTAGTTAGCCAGAGTGGTAATAAAACACTTTAAATTTATTGTGACATTTGGATTTAATTAAAAAGTACACACTTAAAAAAGTAAAACGTAATGTGGAGAGAGAGTCAGGAAGGTTTTTCTTCCTTTCTTCCAAAAAACTAATTAGAGTTGTATTTTAAATTGTTTATGTGCTGCTAATCATTGTAATAAATCATTTATACTGAAAAAGACACACTCTAAGAGCTTGTGTAGCTGTTTATGCTCTCAAGTTTCTATCATGAACAAATTGATCTGGAAGTGAATTTATTAACCACGAGGGAAGAAATCATTAGTGCTTTCTCTAAATATTCCCCAGGTACATTTTTATTATAGTAGTTTACTGCTTTAACTAAAAGTAACATTACACAGCCTTGGTTGTAATTATGATGCAAATTGACTTTCCATCACTTACGAGAGAGAGAGAGAGAGAGAGAGAGAGAGAGAGCTGCCTTTTCCCTGCTTATATTTCCATTTTATTTTCATCAGAGGCTTGTCTTCCAAAATTCTTATATAAATTGAAGCCCATGTTCTCAGTAGAACTGTTGGGAAGACTTTAAAAAAATAAATAAATACAAGGTTGCTTGAGTTCTCTCTAATCCATCGGTCTTCATTAAACGCTTTTAAAACCAGGTTAGCTCATCATATGATTTAAGCCTCTCACGTCCTGAAATAACAGTTCGTGCTTTGTAATCTTCAAAGCACTGCGGAACACGGCTGATAGGGAGCCAAATATCCAAACGTTTCACTAGGGGGTTTTTAAGGTGACTGACACCTCTGGAAGACTTGCTTGTCTTGCAAACGTATTGCACTGTGTGTGAAGCTGCAAGAAAAACTCCAGTCAAGAAAGGCTCATCTTTCCCCACTATAACCCAAAGAAAAGAATAATGGCCTAAGTGTTCAAATCTGGGGACTTTGAATTAGTCTTCCAAATTTATCTTTAGATACCTAAACAAATGGGACTGATTTCCAAAGGTACTGAGCACCTGCAGCTCCAGCCAATATCAATGGGATGTGTGGGTGTTTGAAAGCATATGGCTTTTATTTGGGTGCCTAAATATGGATTTGTAGGCTTAGTTTGAGGCACCCAGGATGGAACAGTTTGGCCCAGCGTGAATAGCTGAAAAGAAACTAGCTGCAGTAGTTGTTCATTTATAGAACTGGGAAGGTGGTTTGGAGTTGTCTTGCTTTTGTATGTTTTTTCATTTGGACACTTCAATTCCTTAAATTGTGTGAAACACGAGGTAACTGATAGGGAGACTTAATTTGCAATGAAAAATCTTAATTCAAAAACTGTGGTCAGGTTCTGTTTAAAGCAAACAATACTGTGCCTTTTTGAGAGAGGATATCATAAGAGGATAGGAATGAAAGTGCTGCTTTTTTTATATCCATGTTCAGATAGCTAACTTGGAGAGAGATTATGCTGTATGTATAATAAGAGGGGAGAGATGGGAGGGTGCATATGGCATTCTTGAGGGCAGCCACAAGAGTGCAACAGAATGTTAAGGAAAATAGAGGGGAGGCAAAAAGGATGAGTGGAAGCAAGGATCACTTGAGTATCAACCTTGTACATACTTGAAACCGTTCACTGCACTTTGTAACCTGCCATTCATAACACAGAGCAGCATCTAGATGTCAGCTAGTTCTCTCCACAATGGCCTAGACTCCAATTGTCATTTCCCCACTGTGCATCTAAACTTCTAAAATCCCTCTCCCTTATGAACTGCCTTTGGTGGGCTCTGTGAAAGTGTGTTGACTATTAGGAATTCATTTTAGCTGTTCTGAAACTGAGTATTTGAAGAATTGGGGGGGCGGGGAAGAGAACTAGAACAAGCCATTAACTCAATAAAAAGGAGCACTTGTGGCACCTTAGAGTCTAACCAATTTATTTGAGCATAAGCTTTCGTGAGCTACAGCTCACTTCATCGGATGCATCCGATGAAGTAAGCTGTAGCTCACAAAAGCTTATGCTCAAATAAATTGGTTAGTCTCTAAGGTGCCACAAGTTCTCCTTTTCTTTTTGCCAATACAGACTAACATGGCTGCTACTCTGAAACCTAACTCAATAAAATGTCAAGATTAAAAGGTTTTGCCACACTTGTGTGTGTATGTTTCCCTAATGATCGCAGGTACTGTACCTTTGAAGGGTAGCTTGCCTGTATCTTTTTTTTTTTCTTTATACCATCAGGTGAGTTCTGGAACCTCCCAAGAATTAAGGGGGGGCGAGGCGGGGGAGGGATGCTAACATTTTCTTAACCTGTTCAAGCTATTTTCTCATTGTTCTTGTGGTTTTAAACTCTTGATGTAAATCAGAGTTGTACTTAGTTGTTCATGCTTGAGTCTCTTTACATTCTTTCCCTCTGCCCTTATGGGTGGTTCAAGAGTAACAAAATCTGAAATGTCCATTTTTGTCTCATATACCACGCTGGCAATACGTAGACTTATACACACGAGCCTATAGGCCTTTAAGCTACATAAATACGTTTGCCACACTTAGGTTCTGTTCAAGGGAAATAGTTCTCATTAGGACAAAGGATATAAATTCTTATTTTGTCATTCCTTTTTTTTATATTATTGATATGCCAAAAAATCTCAAATCCATTATGCTTGTCACATTATGCTTGTAAAGTAAGTGTGTTTTTATGACTTTTAGCTATTCATTTTTCCAGACACCTACTGTATTATGTTCTGCCACATTAGGTTTTCCTAATAATCTATGGGAGGACGTGATCAAGGCCTGATCTGATAGACTGTGAACATCACTGAATTTTGTAAAAGAGCTATCACGGAGACTGACTCTGCAGACATTTTAATCTGTACTTTCAGAGATGCACTACATTTTCCTTACCATTGTGAAACAAGATACAAAAGGTTGTCTGATGTTAGGTGTGTACCTTCTACAAAACATGGCTTACTTTGAACCACCCTGTCAAATATTACGCTTGCAATTCTTGTATAGTTGCTTTGTAGCCAAAAAGGAAGGCCTTCAGCCATTTCATACTTTAAATAATTCCTGAGTATCAGGTTTAGCAAACATATCTACCAAGATGCCATTAATTGAGAATAATAAATGCCCCTTTACCTGCAATATCTTTTATAGGGATGTGACTCTTTATCCTGTTCCTGAAGGCTTTTATTCCTTTAAAGCATACAAATTTCGGTACTTACAGTAGCATACTGTTGCAACTCCCTCAGTCTGAGTTCCGCGTTGCCACAGCCTGTTTCTTTCCTTACAACATTTTAGAGTGTGGTATCCAAATAGGGACCTTCTCTGCCAAAGGGTGATGTCCATGAACTAATGGAGTTGAACAGGAGCTAAGTGGCAGTTTAACAGAGAGCACTAGAATCCAAGACCAGCATGTGTGTTGAGTACGGGAAAGGGGAGTGTGACTCAGTTGCTTAGAAGGCACAAGTGGAATCTAAAGCCTGGTCTACGCTGGGGGGGAGGGGATCAATCTAAGTTATGCAACTTCAGCTATGTGAATAACTTAGCTGAAGTTGATGTACTTAGATCTACTTACCGCGGTATCTTCACTGCGGTAGATCGACTGCTGACGCTCCCTCGTCAACTCTGCCTACGCTTCTTACTCCAGTGGAGTACTGGAGTTGACGGGAGAGCGCTCGGTGGTCGATTTATCGTGTCTTCACTAGACACGATAAATCGACCCCCGCTGGATCGATCGCTCTCGAGGTAAGTGTAGACATGCCCAAAGTTTGAAACCTTTTGGAACTAGTGTTACCTTAGTGGATCAGAAACGCTCTAGACTAGAAAAAGTGTTTCTCTGAAGGCAGAAGAGGTATCTGGTTTTATGGGTAAGAAATCTGATGTCACGTTTGCAGAGCTGGAGGGCAAGGGGAGAAAAAACATCCTAAACTAAGCAAACCAAATCTGTACGCTGCTTGGATGACAAATAGGGAATCCCACAATGCTACTTTCTTAAGCGTTTTTTTTAAAGCAGAACTATTTTAATATTCAGACTCAGTACATCCTTGACAACTATGACGACCTTATTTTGTATTAAGCCTTATATATTATTAAACCTGCATTTGTGTGTTTTCTCACTGGAATTTCAATGCTGGGCAGGAAATGGTTCATCCTGTCCTGGGGAAAATTTTGAAATTTTAAAGTTGTTTTACCAGCCCAAACTGGGATGAAAAGTCTAAATCTCAGATTTTCACAAACAATCCAAAAGTGTTTGGTTTGGGTCAATAAAAATATATTGGTTTGATTGTTTGCAGAATGTGTTTTTTATTTTTTGACCTCTTTTTTATTTTTAATTTTTTTTACTGTAATTTAGTTTACCTTTCAAAATGAAGTTACACTGAAGAAATGAATTTTCCATTTTGAAAATGTCAAAAGGACACTTTGACAATTTCAAAACTTTTCCAAAAAATGTGTTGAAACGGAGTCTTTGCCACAGAGTTTCGGTTTCAAAGAATTTGCTTTTTCTGATGAAAAGTTAGTTAAATGTTGTTGTCCAGCTATAGAACTCATCAGTACACTGAAGGCTCAGACTATCCCAATTACCTTTGGGACAGTTTTTCTGAGTCTCAAACTTTATAGTGTTTTTTTTTTTCCCTGCCCCCAACAACAAGACCTACGTTGTGTGCTGCAATGTTCTCTAAGCCTATCCGTTCATGGATAGTCCTCCTATAAGCTTTGGCAGGCATAAGGTCAAAGCACGCTTTCAGCAAGACAGTTGTATGTTGTGCATTTTTTTTCCCCTCAAGCAACTGCAGGATAAACTCTTAAATGGATTTTTTCCACGCTTCTTTCCCCCCATTATCCTTATTTGAGTTGCAGTGGAAGGAGTGGTATGTGTATGTGTGAGAGAGGAGGGAGAGCATCTAGCAGTGGTACTGCTGTTTCAGTGGGCAAGCATAGCACGTGAGAAGCAACTTGAAAAGTAGCTTTGATTTTTGTGGCTATGTGAGCCGAGAAAGAGGATGGACGAACAGCCTGGACCCGGAAATATGGAGTTTGACTGTCTCTTGCTTTCTTGCAGGTGTCTAATTAGCGGTAGAAGTGAGCAAAAGAAGGCAGTAGTAAGTGGTAAATGGGAAGTAGCACGAGCAGGAACTCAAGGAAAGTCTCCTTGAAGATGAGACTGTGGAGGAGAAGGATCTGATTTCTATCTTTCGACGGGGCCAGGATTTCACCCTGTGTTGTGTGTACTCTTTTGCACCAGTGCAATTCCCCAGCGTATATGCCTAGATAGGTGTAAAATGGAATTGCATCACTTTTGTCTCAGTAACTTACTCCCACATGATGCACCATGAACTAGATGTTCATGCCCTAGTTTAGAAAAGACTTAAAGGCTGTGTGTATTGAGTGGTTTTAACTGTGAATGTGTTGTCCGGTATGTCTGAAACTGTCTATAGTGTAGCTACTTTACATGTGGTATTTGGTAAGGTGGTAAGAATACCTGAACCTAGGTTGCTGTTATGGGGATGTGAGAGAAGTGAGCCCTATGAACAAAAGGGGAGGAATGAGTAGAAGATTTCTTTGCCAATACACATACATACCCCTAAGTCAGTCTTGGCTCAGGATCCAAAAGGAGGAAACTGCTAGACACTGGTACCTGAGGATATTGGTAGGAGTTAAGACTTCAGAATAGCCTATAGGAGTGAAAATATATAATGGTGCCTTTTACTGAACAGGAGGAATGAATGTAATACTGTGGATTAGTCTAAGGCTCTGGAAGAGATGGAAGTTTGGTGACAACTTCGTGGACTGGGACAAAAAAGGTTTAATAAAAAAAGTGTATTTTTGTCTATCTTAGATACTTAATGACACCCATTACCACAATCGTTAATGGACTTATCCTCACAACACCCCTCCAAGGAAGGGCAGTGTTATTTCCCCCACTTCAGTCTCCTGGGTCTCAGTTCTCCATCTGTAATCTGCCCAAGGCCACCCAGAAAGTCTGTGGTGGAGCAAGGAATTGAACCCAGGCCTTGCAGGCTAGCAGCTTAAGCACTGGACCCTCCTTCCTCTCATAAAAACATTTTTTTGTTCTAACTGCCAACTGTTGTGAAAGATGTACTTTTTAATGATTCGGGTGGGCACAACTCTATATAGAAATCTGTTTCTACAGTTTCTGTACAGTGTATGGATAAAGACTTGCTTATAAGATCTCTTCCTGACATTCCAAAATTTCTTCATTTGACTTTTAGGAGCTAACTTTCAAAATGCTTCTGTGTACTGATGTTGATGTAATGTTAACAATGAAGCTGAGATTTGCCGTATTCTTATGCTATATGGTAAGAGTAGGAGCTCCAGAGATGCTCTAACATGATTATATTTTAACATGAAAATATTTTCCCCCATGAAGATCGCATGCTCTCTCTTGCTCTTTCTTTCAAAAAAAGTTAGACATAGATAAGGTATTATTGGGATGTCTGTGCAAACTTGTGTTATAGTCCAAGTGCATTTTGATACTGAAAGAAAGAAAATTGAAAACTAGATATTGGGATGGGGGCATGTTTGCTATTCACAGACTGTGGAATCACTAGTTAAAATTCAGTTCACTGAACTCTTCCATTTCTTTTTGCCGTAGATAATTTGTCTTTTACTTTGTGTATTTTTTTTATGAGAGCTTAAAAATCAAGGTGCTGGCTGCTCTGCACTGGAGATGCCGTGGCACTCTTTAGAGAGACATTGATATCAGTGTATATTGGGCTACGTGACACCTGTCAGCATTTCAGTCCTGCTGTCTGCATATAGCTTGTGAAGTGTTTTGGGATTCTTCAGCCTGAAAGAAATGTAAAATGTGTTCATAGTGGAGGCAAGCAGATTAAAAATGAAGTTTCAGATTGGCCAGCGTATAGAAATCGACAGTGCTAACCCAAGTAACAGAATGAAACAACTGAGTATTTTTTGTGGTGCTTCATTCATTCATTTCCTTGGCACCATCGTGTGAAATTTCCAGGTTTTCATTTTCAGGAGATCAGTCTGTCAGTTTTAAAGCAGCTATGGGCTGTAACCTTTGAACACTACGAAAGTTGCTTCCACCTACAAACGCTTGTGTAGCCAGCCTGTGTTTGTGTTTATATTACAGTAGCTCCCAAAGGCTTCAGCTGAGATTGGGGTGCTAGGCACCCTGCAAATGCTTTATAAGAGACAGTCCCTGCTCAGAGTCCTTGCAATCTAAGTAGACAAGAGAGACTGGGAGAGAAGGGAAACAGACATTGGAGGTGAAGTGACTCGCCCAAGGTCATACCGCAGGGCTCTGACAGAGCTGAGAATAGAACCTAGTTCTCCTGACTCCAGGTTCTAGGCTCTGTTTGTTAGGCCATGCTGACTTGCAGTGTGGAAACATTGTTTGCTAGACATGGACTGAAGCTTGTGCTTGAGATCCAGGTTAGACGCAAACTCTGGTTTGGGTTTGAGACTGAATCTGGGCTGAGGTTCAGGTTGGGGTAGAATTTTCATTTAAAGGTGGAAAAGCCTTCTCCTGAGAGGTTCTTGAGATATCTTACCCCCGAAGAGGGCAGAAATCACCCAATTAGCAGTTCTTGCAAGTTTTCCTCCATCTTTGGCCAAAGGTGGGATGGTTTTCTGCTGGAGACTTGACTCCCGCTCCCTTGAAATTCAAATGGGTACAGAATTCAAGGTCCCTATTTGTACCCATCTCTGCTGGTCACTAACAGGGAGTGGTGAGGCCCTGGAGGACCAAAATAGAAGTTGTTAGCCTTTCAATCAACAAGGGATCCTTAAATTGGGAAATATTTGGCTTAATGTATTGATCAGCTCTTGGATCTTGAGAATGTCCTCTTCCTCTCTGAATACTCATAATACAAACAGAGATTATGTACAATAGTGATATATAAAGAGGAAGTTAAATAAATGAAGATTTCCATGCTCTCATTAGCACCTAAAATGTGGTTGGTAGTTTAAAAAACACTTTTTGTGATGTAGTACAAACTGCTTATCGTAAGCTTTGCTGTAGTAGCTCCAGGCTTGCTTTAGAGTAACATTTTATTCCAGTGCTGCAGGTAACTTAAACGCTCCTCTGAAACGAGGGACCACACAGAGTACTGCTGAGTTGAGGTGGATTGGCAAAGGGCATTATGTTTTGCAGGTGGAAGCACTGAACGTTGGCTATAGATGAATGGGGTAGGTTTAGTGAGATGACTGGGCTGCAGCTTGATTTTCAGGAACAGGTTGTGTTGTCTTTTTCAAAGATCTGCTGCACTCTGACTGTGCAGTATCTGCCCATGGGACTTGTGCCTTCTTCCCTCTACACAGTGGTTCCCAAACTTTAACAATCTGTGAACCCCTTTCACTAAAATGTCAAGTCTCGCGAATCCCCTCCTAAAAATGAATATTTCCTGGGATTTTTTCCTTTACTGGTGTATAAATTCTAAAAGCAGTGATCTTGGAAATATAAAATGTTTTTATGACATGCTCATTTCACGCTATTTATTTATCATTACAGTATTTTTATCACATTATGAAAACGACAACACTCTTCCAAGATCTCACTTTCATAGCTTGTATCACTTTGAATAAGCCTGTTATAAGACAAGGTGCCTATGTTTCATCAAGGAGTATCAGATGTGAAACAGCATGAAGATATTTAAGAAGCCAACTCAGAGTTCCTCCTACACAAGCATTTAGGTCTTGAGCAGTCCAGGCAAACAACACACGTTACAACAGAGCTTAAACTTGTTCTTCATAATAATTTTAAAAACAATACTAGCTGTCTATTTAATTTTAAAAACAGCAAAAAATATCCACCTCCCTTTCCATTTCTTAGAAGGAGTCTTGAAGTTTAAATCTACTCAGTGTGATAGATGTGCTTGCTTTGATCTGCTTAAAGTCCAAGGGCTCCGTGCTGCTGGCCCGGGCTGCCTGGGGTCCCTAGGGACACCTCTGTCCGCCATGAGGGAATTTTTTTCCTGAGAACCCCCTGTAAAATTTCTTGAACCCGCAGGAGTTCATGAACCCCAGTTTGGGAACCACTGCTCTAGCAGTTTATCACCCTATTCCCATTTTTCTTGATAAATGCATCCAGCAATGGTAAAGGAACTGACAGATAGAGTGCTACTTTCATTTCCATTACTGAAATCCTGCCGTGGATTTGCCATATATGAACACTGGTTTCATAGCTTTTAAAAACTAGAATTGCGATAAGATTGACAGTCTTAAGCATTTTGGAGCCTCTTAATTTAATACGCAAATGTTTGTTCGTGGTTTAGAAAAGTTGTACGTACTTGCCAAAAGATGTGGCAAGCCATAGGAGTTTGAATTGCTTTCTCGCCCTGCAACATAAGTTTGGGATGGGTGTTATCCTGGTGAGAATGAGTCTGGGAAACCAAGATTTCTGTTTTACCCGTAACGTTTCCAATAGGAGGACGTTCCCAAGCACCAAATGCACTTTAGGTGTTCCCTCCCCACCTTTAATGATGTGATTGGTAAGTAATAAGTCCTGTCCTTGAGACTATATTTTTGTTCTTTCAAACCTGGTTTCCCAATTATATAATCCATGAACTTCTCTTGAAATCTCAAAATATCTGTGGCTGATCTCTTCTGTGGGTTAACAAATTGCCTGATTAGTCCATGGTGCCATTCAACATTTGGTGGATAAATTCTTTTTTTTATTGAGTAAAGAGCCAAGTTGCTTTTTTATTATTATTTATTTATTTATTTATTTATTATTAAGCTCTTTAATTCATGGGCAGAGTGCATGTGACAGGAAAGCATTGGAATTAATCTGAATAGCTGGCGTAGGGTAAGCACTATATACCCTACTCTAATCAGCCTGGGATTCTAAAAGCTTGCTAGCTGCCTGTCAGAGTAACTGTCCGGCTTCTAGTGGCAGACTGACATAATTCCCCCTATCTCTAGGGAGCATAGTAGAGCACTCCCTGATGTGCTCATAATTCTGAAGGGAAATTGGGCCTTTTTATAGGATTTCTGAAGTGCTCGAGTTCGTACAAAGAATTGTGGGCTGTTTAATGTTTTTTAAAGATTTTTCTAATTGCCACACTTTTACCCCCTTTAAGTGGCTTCAGACTTCCATAGAACTTTTTGATTTTTAAACTAGTCTAATCTCCCAAACTATCTAGTTAGGAAAAAACTATTGTAACTGAAAATGTCTCTGATACTGCTTCCATTTTAATAGAGCCATTTAGTCTGTTTTAAAAGCTTTCTTGGGCACTCGTTATAAATGACTGATTTAAGCTTGACAGGTTTTAATTATAATGTCTTTATACGCAAGTTAAGATGCTTAATGCTAGTGAAAAGTTCTGAACACAAAGGAAACCTGTGTCAAGTTGTAGAGCACTCTTACCCATCTTAATTGCTTTTGGTTTGAACTTTGACCTTAACTTTCCCATATATGTCTTGCAAATTGCCTTGCCTCATCACAAGAACTTTTTTAGTTGGACTACATAGATCTATTATAATTTTACAGATTTTCTTTTTAGGTCTTCCAAAGGCCAGAATTTGCCCATCTTGCTCACCCTCTAACACTACAACGTGATTACTTTCCTTGGGGCCACATTACACCACCTTTGACCACGCTGAATAGTACCTTACTCCATGAGTAAAAATGGAGCTACTTATGCAGTAAAGTACTGTTGTACAAGTGTAAAGGTGGCTGGGTCTGGACTCAAGTGTTTTGGCAGCTTAAAAGTTCAGTTAAAACAGTGATTCTCAAACTTTTGTACTGGTGACGCCTTTCACATAGCAAGCCTCTGAGTGCGACCCCCCCCCTTATAAATTAAAACCACTTTTTTGTATATTTAATACCATTATAAATGCTGGAGGCAAAGCAGGGTTTGGGGGTGGAGGCTGACAGCTCTTGACCCCCCCACATAATAACCTCACGACCCCCAGTTTGAGCCCCTGAGTTAAAACAAGCTTCCAGTAAATCTCTGCAGTACATTTTTGTATGTAACTTTTACAAGTAATGCCTTAAGTATATTGTTCCTTTTTAGGATTGTTGGTGTCTGCATAATTTTCCCCATGTGACCCAGCTTTGTTACTTCAGTAACAAAGGTTAGCTGCATCCTTTCCTTAGAGAAGTGTGAGTTGCACCCAAGCAGTAGAAAATTAGCCATGAAAATATCCACTGAGAGCAAATTCTTTTCCTGTGTTCTGGAGAGTGCATTTAAAACTTTGAATCCAAAATTGATTTTGAAGAACTCTAATCTAAAATAAACCTGATGTTAGCAATGTGTATCTAACTCCTGCTAGACTCTAGTGTTCTGGTTCAATGCATTGGCACGCAATTCCCTGATGCTGTGAAATTGAGACTTATCTGGAGAGTCAAACTTTTCTAAAGAGATTGCAGGGCACTTAAGACTCTCTTTTTCATTAGTAAGGTGAGAGTAGTTCTTTTCAGCGGTCAGGAATTTTATGATGAGTTGTCCACTCAAAACACAGACTATATCAAGCAGTTGGGACTTGACTTGACTGTCGAAATGGAAGGAAGGTAAAGTACACTAATTGGAATTTCTTGTCCTGCGTTGTCAAAAGTTTGGAGGCGAAGCTCGACGTGTACTACCCATTTGAAGCAGTTGGAAATGTTTTGGAATCCACTGAACCACTTCAATAAACAGAAGAGACATCAATCCAGGTTCCAGAACATCCCAAATTTCAGAAGCTTTCAGATCTGGGTTTTGAGTTTGTGCTCATCTCTCTTAATAAAATTAAAAAAAAAAAAGAAAGAAAGCAACCTGCTAGTTTTACACTTAATTTTGTTAATGTGTCAGTGAGAATTAAATGGAGCATAAGTAACTGGTCTTAAGAGCAAAATTCCTCTTAAAGAGGATCTGTTGCTGCATAGAGCATTTGTAATGATGGTGAACTACAGCCAATGTGTAGGCAGTAAGTCATACGTTTTTCTGCTGGTGGTGGTCTGAGGTCCAAGGAATAGGATTAGAAAGGTATTATAGGTTAATGAAAATGGCTTCCTTGGGATCAGCTTGAATGCAGCCCAGTGGTCAGCCGTAAAATGGGGAGAGTCTCATGTGATCCTGTCTCCTCGTATTCGGAGTACTGTGGTACTAGTAAATCCTGTATATAGTAGAATAGACTGTATTTGCACTCTATTTTACACGCTTTCATGGGTGCAGTAAACTAAATGTCAGAATAGTTTGTCCCAGATCCTGAGTGTTCGTTCCATTCTGGAATATTGAGCACATTGCCACGTAAGTATTTTCAAACTTTTTGTGCAATGCAAAGAAAATGTCTTGCAGTTTCCTCCCACTTTGTTGTCCTTTGTCTGTATAGCACTCTTGTCATAAATATAAAGGGAAGGGTAAACACCTTTAAATCCCTCCTGACCAGAGGAAAAAACCCTCCGGCATGCGTCACAAGACCGGACATAGGTAGAAACATCCTTGCCCATTCCCTCCCAGTGGAATGACCTCCCCAAACGGTCTGTGGTCCTGTTCACCCGCAGCCAGGCTAAGCAAGCCGTCCTGCCTAGCTCTGTTCCGGAAACTTCTACCAGGACCCGGTCAGAGGTGATGGACCCAGACCCCATGCCAACGTCTGCAACAGTAGTAGTGGATCCAGTCCCAGAGACCCAGACAGAGCCAGTCCCAGAACCGGAACCGGCAGCAGCCGATAACCCTACACAAGAGGCTCAGCTGGAGCCTGAACCCCAACATAGTGCACCAGCGGAGAGCGGTTCACAGTCAACGGAAACAGCCCGATCCCCTACATCGCTTCCAGAAGGACCAAGCCTAGGTCCACAATCCAATGAGGAACTGATGTCTCCAGCATCAAGGGAACAGTTCCAGACCGAACAGGAAGCAGATGAAAGCCTCCAGAGAGCTTGGACGGCAGCCCGGAGCAACCCACCGCCTCTCAGCTCTTCTAATCGATCCAGGTTTGTTGTAGAAAGAGGACTTTTATACAAGGAAACTCTTTCTGGTGGACACCAGGAAGACTGGCATCCTCAGAGACAGTTGGTAGTTCCAACTAAGTACCAGGTAAAGCTCTTGAGCTTGGCCCACGATCATCCTAGTGGCCATGCTGGGGTGAACAGGACCAAAGACTGTTTGGGGAGGTCATTCCACTGGGAGGGAATGGGCAAGGATGTTTCTACCTATGTCCAGTCTTGTGAGGTATGCCAAAGAGTGGGAAAACCCCAAGACCAGGTCAAAGCCCCTCTCCAGCCACTCACCATCATTGAAGTTCCATTTCAGCGAGTAGCTGTGGCTATTCTGGGTCCTTCTCTGAAAAAGACACCCAGAGGAAAGCAGTACGTACTGACTTTCATGGATTTTGCCACCCGATGGCCGGAAGCAGTAGCTTTAAGCAACACCAGGGCTAAAAGTGTGTGCCACGCACTAGCAGACCTTTTTGCCAGGGTAGGTTGGTCCTCTGACATCCTCACAGATGCAGGAACTAATTTTCTGGCAGGAACTATGGAAAGCCTTTGGGAAGCTCATGGGGTGAATCACTTGGTTGCCACCCCTTACCACCATCAAACAAATGGCCTGGTGAAGAAATTTAATAGGACTTTGGGGGCCATGATACGTAAATGAGCATTCCAAGGATTGGGGCCTAGTGTTACAGCAGTTGCTCTTTGCCTACAGAGCTGTACCACATCCCAGTTTATGGTTTTCACCATTTGAACTTGTACATGGCCGCGAGGTTAAGGGGCCATTACAGTTGGTGAAGCAGCAATGGGAGGGGTTTACACCTTCTCTAGGAACTAACATTCTGGACTTTGTGACCAACCTACAAAACACCCCCCCAAACCTCTTTAGCCCTTGCTAGAGAAAACCTAAAGGATGCTCAAAAAGAGCAAAAAGCCTGGTATGATAAACATGCCAGAGAGCATTCCTTCAAAATAGGGGACCAGGTCATGGTCTTAAAGGCGCTCCAGGCCCATAAAATGGAAGTGTCGTGGGAAGGGCCATTCATGGTCCAGGAGCGCTTGAGAGCTGTTAATTATCTCTTAGCCTTCTCCACCTCCAACCGAAAGCCTAAGGTGTACCATATTAATTCTCTAAAGCCCTTTTATTCCAGAGAATTAAAGGTTTGTCAGTTTACAGCCCAGGGAGGAGATGACGCTGAGTGGCCTGAAGGTGTCTACTACGAAGGGAAAAGTGCTGGTGGCGTGGAAGAGGTGAACCTCTCCATAACCCTTGGGCGTATGCAGCGACAGCAGATGAAGGAGCTGTGCACTAGCTACATGCCGACGTTCTCAGCCACCCCAGGACTGACTGAACGGGCATACCACTCCATTGACACAGGTAATGCTCACCCAATTAAAGTCCAACCTTACCGGGTGTCTCCTCAAGCTAAAACTGCTATAGAACGGAAGATCCAGGATATGCTACAGATGGGTGTAATCCGCTCCTCTGGCAGTGCATGGGCATCTCCAGTGGTTCTAGTTCCCAAACCAGATGGGAGATATGTTTTTGTGTAGTCTACTGTAAGCTAAATGCTGTAACTCGCCCAGACAACTATCCAATGCTACACACAGATGAACTATTAGAGAAATTGGGATGGGCCCAGTTCATCTCTACCTTGGACTTAACCGAGGGGTACTGGCAGGTACCGCTAGATGAATCCGCCAAGGAAAGGAAAGCCTTCACCACACATGGGCTGTATGAATTTAATGTGCTCCCTTTCGGGCTGCGGAATGCACCCGCCACCAAGTCTTGTAGATGGTCTCCTAACGGGATTAGGAGAATATGCAGTCGCCTACCTTGACGATGTGGCCATATTTTCGGATTCCTGGGCAGAACACCTGGAACATCTACAAAAAGTCTTTGAGCACATAAGGGAGGCAGGGCTAACTGTTAAGGCTAAGAAGTGTCAAATAGGCCTAAACAGAGTGACTTACCTTGGACACCAGGTGGGTCAAGGAACTATCAACCCCCTACAGGCCAAAGTGGATGCTATCCAAAAGTGTCCTGTCCCAAAGTCAAAGAAACAGGTCCAATCCTTCTTAGGCTTGGCCGGTTATTACAGACGATTTGTACCGCAATACAGCCAAATTGCCGCCCCACTGACAGACCTAACCAAAAAGAAACAGCCAAATGCCATTCAGTGGACTGAAGAGTGTCAGAAGGCCTTTAACCAGCTTAAAGCGACACTCATGTCTGACCCTGTACTAAGGGTCCCAGACTTTGACAAACCGTTCCTAGTAACCACAGACGTGTCTGAGCGTGGTGTGGGAGCAGTTTTAATGCAGGAAGGACCGGATCAAGAATTCCACCCTGTAGTGTTTCTCAGCAAGAAGCTGTCTGAGAGGGAAAGCAACTCGTCAGTCAGTGAAAAAGAATGTTACGCCATTGTCTACGCTCTGGAAAAGCTACGCCCATATGTTTGGGGACGGCGTTTCCACCTGCAAACCGACCATGCTGTGCTACAGTGGCTTCATACCGCCACGGGAATAACTTATTCAGTGGAGTTTAGCTCTCCAAGATTTTGATTTCAACATCCAACACATCTCAGGAGCTTCTAACAAAGTGGCTGATGCACTCTCCCATGAAAGTTTCCCAGAATCAACTGGTTAAAATCGTCCTTGAGATGTGGAAAATATTGTTAGGCTTTCTATACTTGGTAGTATATTTAGAGGTGCATGTGTCTTATTAACTCTGTTTTCTCCTAGTGCTCCAGGAAGAAATCACAACCAATGTTTCACCCTATCTGTGATTTTGGGGGGCGTGCCATAAATATAAAGGGAAGGGTAAAAACCTTTAAATCCCTCCTGGCCAGAGGGAAAAACCCTTTCACCTGTAAAGGGTTAAGAAGCTAGGATAACCTCGCTGGCACCTGACCAAAATGACCAATGAGGAGACAAGATACTTTCAAAGCTGGAGGAGGGGAGAAACAAAGGTTCTCTCGGTCTGTGGGTTTTTTTTTTCTGGGACCAGAGCAGGAATGCAGGTCAGATCTCCTGGAAAGGGCTAATAAGCAATCTAGTTAGATCTGCGTTAGATTCTGTTTTGTTTAAATGGCTGATAAAATAAGTTGTGCTGAATGGAATGTATATTCCTGCCTTTGTGTCTTTTTGTAACTTAAGGTTTGCCTAGAGGGATTCTCTGTTTTGAATCTGATTACCCTGTAAGGTATTTACCATCCTGATTTTACAGAGGTGATTCTTTTACTTTTTTCTTCAATTAAAATTCTTCTTTTAAGAACCTGATTGCTTTTTCATTGTTCTTAAGATCCAAGGGTTTGAGTCTGTGTTCACTTATGCAAATTGGTGAGGATTTTTATCAAGCCTTCCCCAGGAAAGGGGGTGTAGGGTTTGGGAGGATTTTGGGGGGAAAGACGTTTCCAAGCGGGCTCTTTCCCTGTTATATATTTGTTTATTGCTGCCACCACCAAGCATCTAAGTCCAAGGGCAAAAGGTAAAATAGTTTGTACCTTGGGGAAGTTTTTAACCTAAGCTGGTAAAAATAAGCTTAGGGGGTTTTTCATGCAGGTCCCCACATCTGTACCGTAGAGTTCAGAGCGGGGAAGGAACCTTGATAACTCTAGAGTTATCTCCATGCATGATTTACCCTAAAAAAAAAAAAAAAAAAAAAAAAATGGTGGTATTGAAGGAATGTAAAGAAAGTTGGCACCAACTAATTACTCTGACAGTTACTAATTTTTGTCACTCCTTTTCAAGGTGTTTACATGTTAGGCTTATAGCGTAAGGGGCCAATTGTGGATTGCTAAACCCTGATTTAGCAATATAAATAAAAATGGATTAAAAAACCCACTCTGATCTATGCTATATGACTAGTTACTGGCTAATTCCAGGTCTAACAGATATTAAACAAACTTTTCCTGTGCATTAAAGGGGAAGGGTAGTGGCCCATGTTAATGTCATGGTTTTCTCAGCTACCATCCTCAGAGAAGACTTCAGCTGGTTAAGGCTGCATGGAAATGAATTTGTGCGTTTAGTCATGGGCCTGCCTAAGTAAAGATAGGACCAGATCAGGAGAGTAAACAGGTGAGTGGAAGCCGTGCTGCGATCTGGCACGTTTTCTGCCCATCCTCCACCACGTTCAGATACTAATAGATTTTGAAGGGACCATTATGATCATCCAGTCTGACCACCTACATAATGCTGGCTGTAGAATTTCACCAAACAATTCCTGCATCAAACCCATAACTCTGAGCTAGTGCATTAAAAAAACTACATTCTGCCTTCTAATTAAAATCAGATTACAGCAAAGGAAACCATGCTAAACTTTCCACAGGGCAGGAGCATTGGGGAACTTGCTTGAGACTTGGCGTGCTATTTCAAGCTGGTGGTGGTAGGGAGTGGGAAGGAGGCCTTTTCAGTATAATCCTTTACTTTGGGTCTGGTGTGTTTTCTGCAGGTCCAGTGTTGCTTCAGGATCCCTGGCTGTAGATCAAAGCTCACTACAGCAAAATGGTCTCACTGCTTACTGAACGCCCCTCACCCCAAATATAGAATTCTTTCCTTCTTTACTCTGACCTATACACTAGCAAATCGGTTTCTTAAGCATGTGTGTACAAGCAAAGAGCTCTGTCCTCTCAGGTGACCCATATGTTTCCTTGGGGGTGTCTACTCTACGAGCTCTACAGAGGCACAGCTGCAATGTGCAGCTATGCCACTGCAGTGCTGTAGTGTAGACTTTTCCTACCTCGATGAAGGAGTTTTGCATTGATGTAGGTGATCTTCTACCTCCGCTCCTCCCCGAACAGGGGCAGCTAGGTCGACGGAAGAATTCTTCTCTGTGAAAGCTTGCTATTCTAACCAATAGAAGTTGGTCCTATAAAAGATGGTACCTCACCCACCTTGTCAGTTTAAAAACTTAGCACTTGCGAACAGTTAAAGCATAGTTATATCTGAGATACCACAGTTTCCCCTATTAAACTGAGGAAAAATTGGCAACTGTTACCTGTTGGTAATTCTTGACTTTTTTTAGTGATCACTATACATGCAACTGTCTCCTGGCTATCTTCATCTGGAGACTTGAAACAAATCTGAGGGAGTCCCAGACTTCTATATACACTAGAGCAATGTGTCCTTTTGGAATATATTGGCGAGGCAGAAAATTATTTATCTTTGGTAACCTTGGTTTTCTGCCACTACTTTCACGAGACAGAATTCCAGCCTGCTTTATTTTTAAGTCAGCAAACTGATTATATATTGTAAAAGATCAGTGTTTTCATGGGTGAATAGTAATTACTGAGTAATGGCTTAAAACATTTCCTGAAGGAACATAAAGCTGTTTTTAAAAGTCAAGAGTACATTAAAAGGATTACCATGTAGATTTGATTTTTAGATAACACTAAAATGGATCCCAAATGGACTTATGAAAGGGGATGCTATCTCTTTAATGGAAAGTGCATGGTCTGACAGTTAAGCATGCAAATGGTTTGTACTTATTGCTGCAAAGAAGTGGGTTGGCTTTTTTTTCCTCCTTCTTTCAACAACGAAGTTGGAAATGGCTCCCCCCAGCCCACTTCCAACTTTTAATAGCAAATAGGCTTGTATGGTGGTTGCTTGGGAAGGTAAAAGGAGACTAGGTTTTTCAGGATAACTGCATCTTTATGAATCATTAGAGAGGTATGTTTCATGACACTAGAAGGTCAATAGCAATTGTATCTGTTACATGGATTGCATTAAGTGGAAAGACTCTGTCTGCACTCTTTAAAAGTGGATTCTTGCTCATCTTTTGAAAAACCCAGGGGAAATGCAATTAGATCTTTAGAGGTAAAGGTGAAGAGCTGACTGTGAAATACACTAATTCTGTGCAGGGGGTGCATTTCAGAGTGTAAATCTGGTGTAAGCTTTTTGGGGGTCTTCCTGCTTACATATTGTGATGACCTGTGATAGCTGTAGCTTTTGATGTTTTTTTAATGACTTTCTAGCTATTGATGGCTTCAAATATTGCCTCTGGCTTCAATATTATTCCCTTTAAAAACATTTGAAAAGCATATATCCATATTTCATTAGGCTTTGGTTGATTTCAAATTCTTTTGTGGTAGTAGACAAATTTTTATTGTCTCCAAAATTCTTGAGAAACTTCTGTAGGCCTGTGAAAGCTTTGGATTAGAGAGTTGTTATTGCCTATATTAGGGTTTGTGACAGATTGCTTCATCTGTGTACACAGAGCAGAACATCAAATGGCCATTTGGCAGTGGGCACTGAAATTCTATTAAGGTTGCCGAAAGCTTAAGCTGACAATGTGTATGTCTGCAAAAAGGAAAAAGAAATGATGAGGATCTTACAATGATACAGCTCTGTTTACCTGGAAGTACTCACTAATTTAAAAATAAATGAATAAAAGAACCTACATTAAAGCAGTGTTATAGGCTCATTGTTAAACCTGAGTTCAGACATGTTCTGTATCCTTTTTTCATATATGTGTGCTTCTTGCAATCTAAACAGTAATGTATTCAACCATACACTTTAACAGAAAATAGGAATACAAAATATTACTCATGTGCATTTAGAGTTGACTTCAACTCTTATTCCCCTGGCTTTTGGGGGGATTTTAACTGCACTTAATTTAAGGTTTTTACAGTTAATTTCCTTTCTTTTTAAAAATAAAGAGAAAAGAAGTTGGCTTTGTTGCAATATTGGTATTTTAGTTACCCTAAGTGAAGGGTGAGTTCCTAGCTTTGTTGCCATTTGGCCTGGAGACAGATCTGTTTTTCTGTTTGCTTTGGCAGTTAAATCTTCTGCATAGAAGAACCAAGCAACTTAATTTTGTTTTAATGGTAACTTACAAATTTGTACAACATGGAAAGACTCCCAGCCAAATCTGAAATCACTGAAGCCGCAATATTTTCCCACCAGCGAGTTTCTCATTCTTTGCTAGGGTGCGTTAGGTGTGATCTTGAATTTGTAACTTTTTATTTTTCTACTTTCCCTGGCCCCAAACAACTAAACGAAGGTACTAATAATCCTCAAAAAAGGCAGCCCATGCCAAATTGCAAACTCAACTGATTTTGCTTTAGTGATGTCTTTAAGAAATTAGAATATTCTGACACTGGGGAGATGAGAGGTGAGAAATTTGCGTTTTAGTTAGTTCTCCCAGAACTCAGAACTGTTGTACGGATTTTGTGAACGTGCTCCAAAAAAAAAAAAAAAAAAAAACCAACCACAAAAACTGTAGATACTCTATATCCATATATCTTTGGAAAACTTAAGCCCACAACTAGAATATTTGTATGAGCATATAAAAATGTTACTTATGGAAGCTGTTTTGCAACCTTCACCATTGTGGATTCCGTCTAGTGTTTGGCATGTGTTATATTTTTTAACTACAAGTTGTACACTTGTATGAACTAGGTACATAATGGAGATTGGCCTAAACTAGTCATCTGAACACCGCAGAGGAAGGGAGTTTGAATTTTGAGCCTTAATCCAAATTTTGTGGATTAGGTCCATCTGTATGCAGTTCTTGGACAAGAAATGAAGAGGAGTGACTTTGGATATCTGTGTTTGGGTGCCCAGCTTCAGCCAGCACATTTTGAAAATTAGGACCCTGTCTTGCCTCTTTTAAAGTGTTGCAGGTTGGGCAACCAAAATCATTAGACACTTCTGAAAAATTAGGCCACTTCATGCAATTGAAACTGGAGCAGGCAATCAGAACATACAATGGCATACTGCAATTTGGCTAAGACTCTAGGACTGAAAGTCGTGTTCCGCCCCCCCCCGCAGCAAATAAAGCAAGCCTGGGGATATCTAACGAAGAGTTGTTCTGAACCTCAGTTTTACATCTCTTCTTAAAAACTGACCCCTGCACCAACAGGGCTCCTTATTCTGCTTCAGGAATTTGTTCAGTAATGACTCAGAGGAAAGAATGCCACCAAATGAATTCCCAAAGCCATACTGAAATCACCCACTGCATGTCACAGCACAACACTAGAATTGTGAAATGATCATGGTTTTCTGTAATACATTCCTTTTTTGAAATTATTCATTGAATAAGTTTGATGAATATGACTTGGTCTATTTTGATTGTCCATGCATCACATGGTAAGGTTCAGCTCATTCATTGGATGCCCTAATCTCATTAAATCAGGTTCCTGGAGCAAATTTTCAAGGTTGCAAGTACTGAAAATGTACTGTTTGACTTGATAGTTTCCTGTTTAGCAAACTTGTTTGCTAGAATGTTCACAGAAGATAAACACAATAGTAGTACGAGCACAGTCAAAGTGCTTTTGTTTTAAAAATAAGACTGAAAATTGTCTAAATCTTCTTTATTTGTAAATACTTGCCCAGCTCTGCTTATGTTGGTGTTGAGACTAAAGCTTAGAAATAATGTCAGATCCTCTGATGAAAGACGCCACAAGAGTGCTGCTTATTTACTGTGTTGACAAAAGTCAATAAGATTACTCTTCAGTTGCCATTTTGTCTTTTGCAGCCAAATGCTAGTTTGTTACCGGAAGGTCAGTTTTTTAAATGAAGCTATTAGATGTAAATAAGATTCTTTAAGTACTCTGAAATACCAGGCTAAACTGCCTATGTATCTCCCAACTTCCCAAAGTGTGACCTCTAAGCACAAATTCCTTTAAGCCCTTATTGCTTTAGGAAGTCAATGTTCCATCTACCCCCTTTTTATATTTGTTTTTGCAATTAATGTAGCATATGCACTGAGAAGAATTGTAGCCTCTGGTTTCCAACCTGAAGCATGTTGGCTAATTATATGTTTGGAAGCGCTGGGCAGCCATTTAAGCAATAGTTCGTGGCTGAACAAAACAATATCACCATGGTCCCCAGATGCCTGTGTGCTAGGTGTTGTACAAACCTATATGGAAATGTAGTCCTTGACCTGGAGAGTGGCCGTCTGCTAGTACATTTTGGGGGAGGGGAGGGAGGTTAGAGCTTGGTTACCCAGTCTGTTGTTGTGAGACGTTATTATGATGGTAAAAGCAGCTAATCTGTGGGAAAGCTCAAAAAGAAGTTGCTGAAGGAAAGAGTTAAAGCCATCTGCCTGAAAGCATCGTGTAAAACATACACACAATGTTGGGAAAACAAGCCAATTATGTGTGCTTCATGGGAGGTGGGGGAGTGACCTTTGTGTATAATTAGTTCTTTTATTTAAAGCAAAGATTTTGAATAGAATAACTAATTAGCTGTCATAAATGGCAAATTGAAGATTTTGGCCAGATTCCTTAGGGACTGTGGGAGGACTTCCCTCCTCCCAGCCCATACTGTACGCTCACACACTTTCCTCATTAGAGTTGTTTTTAGTTCTTTGCTGTGGTAATGAGAAGTGCAGTCACTGCTCTTAACTGAGCCCCCTCTAACAAGGCATGAAATGCAGGTGGAACAGAACTGCCTTCAGCTACTGCTGCTTTAATATGAAGCATTTTAGATGTATTGGTAGGTTGGAGGGCTGTTGGGGGAAGGAGGGGAGGGCTCGAAAAGTCACGGTGATCTCAGCTGCGTATTGTGCTCTGGACTTGATTGTATAAAACACAAGAAAGCCAGGAAGCCTTGAGGCATATATCATTAGCCAGCAGTCCACATTACTCTTTCAGACCAATTAACCTTTAGAGTTGCATTAAAGAAATTAGATGGTGAACTTCCATGCTTTCAGACAGGACCAGGAGCCCTCTTGCAGAACACAGCACTGTAGAGACGTACATCACAGCACCCTTTCAGGTAACTATTGTTTCAATGTGTGGCCCGCCCTTTTAAAAAGTTTTCCAGTCTCTTGAAAATGAAGATCTATGAGGGGTGCCCTTAGAGGTATAGTTACAGATTGCCACATGAATAAAATATCTGGAAAATGATTTAGAAACATTTCGGGTGTATTTAGTTGATACTTGTGGTATAAGCCAGCTGAATAATTTTCTTGAAAGACCCTTGACAGAGAAGAAATAGGCTGATTAAAGCCAGTTTGTCAGCCCTAGAGTAGAGGTAAAGTTTAGCTTACCCAGTAAAATAACATCCTCTTTAGACACAGTGGTAAATTTCAGTGTGACCAGAGGGAGGTGTCTGTAATTTTTTTTAATGTGTGTTGGAGCTGTGAGTGCTAAGTATAGCTTTTATTTTGTATTTTCCAGCAGCAAGTCTATTAAGTTTTAAAGGGCAAGGAAGAGAGTATAGGTAGCCAAAAATAGAAAGGTTTCATCTACTGTTTCTAAGAAAAGTGATGGATGGTGAGCAGTGGGGGGGGGGATGGAATTCGATATTACTTGCAAAATTTCCACTTTAGTACTCTATCAAAATTCCTTTGTAATACATTTTGATTATGTATTTAAACAGGTAAGCATCGGTATGTTACTTTTCCCACCTCCACAGATGTATGTTCCTTTATAATGTTAGCTTGACCAGTGCATGTGGGACTGTGCCTGAAGTGGTCTGTTAACTCTTGGGGGGATTCTGCGCCACTGCGCATGTGCAGAATTTCTAGCCCCTGCAGATTTCTTTTCTTCCCCACAGAAAAATGACTTTCTGTAAGGGAATTAAAGGGAAGCCACAAGAGCAGTTATGCAATCCTCCCCAGCAGTATGTTTTGGGTGCCCAGGGCATCTGGCAGAAAAGTAAATCACTGTGGGTCAGGGGACAGGACTTGGGAAGACCTGGTTGGTGGCTCAGCTGCTAGTGGACCCCCAAACGAGCCACCCACATCTGGATCCCCACCCCACTGATCCCCAACCAGCTGCACCTGGATCCCCACCCCATTGAGCCCCACTCCTTCAGCATCTTGGACCCCCCCCCCTACAGAGTCCCATTACTGTTGCACCCAGAACCCTCCAACAAGCCCCTGCACATCCAGTTCCCCCCCATCACCTGGATCCCCCACTGAGCCACCCACACCCAGATTGCCCCATACAGAACCCTCCCAACCGATACCTGGATCCCCCACAGTAAGCCGCTCCATGCTTGGATCTTGCCTTGCTAAGCCTGCCTGCCCACACCTGGTGCACCTGGCACAGCAGGGCAGGGCCAGTACTTGCGCTGTGTCAGGGTTGTGTGCAGCCTTACTTGGGGGGGTGGGGTACGACTGCACAGTGATCTCCCACTTCTGGGCAACCAGTGGCGTGTGCTCCTCAATGTCATGCTGGAGCCTCCACATTTAGTTGACAAATAAAATTTGCAGAATTTTCAAATATTGTGCGCAGAATTTTAATTTTTTTGGTGCAGAATGCCCTCAGGAGTATCTGTTTGGGTTTTTTTTGTTAGCACCCATTCCAACACCACATTTTTCCAGGCAAAATGAACTGTATTTCTTGCTTTAGAGCCTTAGATAAGTACAAGAAAATAAATAATACTCCAGTGGTGGTTCATGATTTTAAGGTAGGAAAGTGACTTACTAATAAAAATTTGAGGCTCTGAATACTGGCTGGCTGGCATTATTCAGCCATGGTGGTTTGTTTTTCGGGGTGGGAGGAGAGTGGGGTTTGGTGTTAAACCATCCCTGTCTTCTGAGATTTCCCTGCAGGGCTCAGGCTGTAAAGTTGCAATGCTTTGGAGACTCTGCTCGCTCCTTGTTTGGAAACGAAATGACAAGTACCCTGTGAATCCATGCTCATAAACTTTGGCAGTTTTGAAATTTGTTTCACACCTCACCTGCCGTGTCAATGTGCCAGCTAATTGCAGTCAAAACTTTTTATAGTTCCATTTGTGCTCCATCCAGATTGGTTAGGGTGTTGGGGGTGGGGAGCCTTCTAGACCAAAATGTAATTTCAAAACTCTGAACCTGACTGGCACAGGTTGACCTTGCTCGTTATTATCTGAGTGGGAATAGCAGCTTTGAACATCATATGATCTCTGAAACGCTAGCTTTTTTCATTAGAAAACCCCCTGCTGAAAACTGACCAAGTGTGTGGCATTTCTTTCCTTGCTAAGGTACTGTAAAACAGATCTTCACTGCTTTTCTGCTAGTTATTAGAAGAAAATTGGAATGTGGTGCTATCCTCCTGTTCACAAGAGCCTCTCCTAAGGGTATGTCTACGCTACAAAATTAGGTCGCATGTATAGAAGTAGATTTTTTTTTTTTAGAAAGCGATTTTATACAGTTGATTGTGTGTGTCCCCACTAAGTGCATTAAGTCAGCGGAGTGCATCCACAGTACCAAGGCTAGCGTTGACTTTCAGAGCTTTGCACTATGGGTAGCTATCCCACAGTCTCTGCTGCCCATTGAAATTCTTGGTTAAGCTCCCAATGCCTGATGGGGCAAAAACATTGTCGCGGGTGGTTTTGGGTACATGTCGTCAGTTGCCCGTCCCTCCGTGAAAGCAAAGGCAGACAATCGTTTCGCGCCTTTTGTTCCGTGCGGACTCCCTACTGCTTTCAGCAGACGGTGCAGTAGGTCTGCAAACCGTTGTCATTGACCGACCACTTCCCCTGCCACTCTGTTCTCCTGATGCTATGAATCCATCTCTCAGGTCCTCTATATGACCATCATCATCCATCGCTTCCGCTGCCACTCTGCTCTCATGGTGGTCTTGCAGGGTTGCTTCCACTGCCACTCTGCTTGCCTGCTCTTGTCTCACCATACCACGGCAAGCGTGCAGCTCACTCAGCTGTTGTGTCCTGGCAGCAGACAGTGCAATAGGTCTGCAAAACTGGTCATCCAACCACCGCTTCCCCTGCAACTCTGCTCTCCTGCAGATGCCATACCACGGCAAGCATGGAGCCCGCTCAGATCGCTGCGGCAGTTATGAGCATTGTAAACACCTCATGCATTATCATGCAGTATATTAAGAACCTGAAAAAGCAGGTGAGGCGGTGACGGCAGCGCGGTGACGAGAGTGATGAGGACATGGACACAGACTTCTCTCAAAGCATGGGCCCTGGCAATGCGGGCATCATGGTGCTAATAGGGCAGGCTCATGCCGTGGAACGCCGATTCTGGGCCCGTGAAACAAGCACAGACTGGTGGGACCGCATAGTGTTGCGGGTATGGGATGATTCCCAGTGGCTGCGAAACTTTTGCATGTGTAAGGGCACTTTCATAGAACTTTGTGACTTGCTTTCCCCTGCCCTGAAGCACATGAATACCAAGATGAGAGCAGCCCTCACAGTTCACAAGCGAGTGGCGATAGTCCTGTGGAAGCTTGCAATGCCAGACAGCTACCGGTCAGTCGGGAATCAATTTGGAGTGGGCAAATCTACTGTGGGGGCTGCTGTGATCCAAGTAGCCAACGCAGTCACTGAGCTGTTGCTATCAAGGGTAGTGATTCTGGGAAATGTGCAGGTCATAGGGATGGCTTTGCTGCAATGGGATTCCCTAACTGTGGTGGGGTGATAGACGGAACGCATATCCCTATCTTGGGACTGGATCACCAAGGCCACGAGTACATAAACCGCAAGGGGTACTTTTCCATGGTGCTGCAAGCACTAGTTGATCACAAGGGACGTTTCACCAACATTAACGTGAGATGGCCGGGAAAGGTACATGACGCTCGCGTCTTCAGGAACTCTGGTCTGTTTCAACAGCTGCAAGAAGGGACTTACTTTCCAGACCAGAAAATAACCATTGGGGATGTTGAAATGCCTATCGTTATCCTTGGGGACCCAGCCTACCCCTTAATGCCATGGCTCATGAAGCCATACACAGGCAGCCTGGACAGTAGTCAGGAGCTGTTCAGCTACAGGCTGAGCAAGTGCAGAATGATGGTAGAATGTGCATTTGGATGTTTAAAAGCACGCTGGCGCAGTTTACTGACTTGGTTAGACCTCAGCGAAATCAATATTCCCATCATTATTACTGCTAGGTGTGTGCTCCACAATATCTGTGAGAGTAAGAGGGAGATGTTTATGGTGGGATGGGAAATTGAGGCAAATCGCCTGGCCGCTGATTACGCACAGCCAGACACCAGGACAGTTAGAAGAGCACAGCAGGGTGCGCTGCGCATCAGAGAAGCTTTGAAAACCAGTTTCATGACTGGACAGGCTACGGTGTGGAAGTTCTGTTTGTTTCTCCTTGATGAAAATCTGCCCCCTTGGTTCACTCTACTTCCCTGTAAGCCAACCGCCCTCCCCTCCCCCCTTCTATCACCGCTTGCAGAGGCAATAAAGTCATTGTTTCAAATTCATGCATTCTTTATTAGTTTGTCACATAAATAGGGGGATAACTGCCAAGGTAGCCTGGGAGGGGTGGGGAAGGAGGGAAGCACCAGGAAGGGTGCGGGAGGAGGGAAGGACAAGGCCACACTGCACATCAAAACTTATTGAATGCCAGCCTTTGTTGCTTGGGCAGTCCTCTGGGGTGGAGTGGTTGGTGGAGGCCTCCCTCCCCGCGTTCTTGGGCGTCTGGGTGAGGAGGCTATGGAACTTGGGGAGGAGGGCGGTTGGTTACATAGGGGCTGCAGTGGTGGTCTGTGCCTTTCCTGCACCTCAACCATACGCCGGAGCATATCAGTTTGATCCTCCAGTAGCTTCAGCATTGCATCCTGTCTCCTTTCATCATGCTGCCACCATCTTTCCTCTTGATCCTGCCACCTCTTCTGTTGCTCCCGCCACTTGTCCTCTCGCGCGTCCCTCCTGTCCTCACGTTCATTTTGTGCTTTCCTGGACTCTGCCATTGTCTGCCTCCACGCATTCTGCTGGGCTCTTTCAGTTTGGGTGGACTGCATGAGCTCAGAACATTTAATCGAGAGTGCGGTTTTTTTTTTTTGCCTTATCTGCGCTAGCCTCTGGGACGGAGATGCTAGTCGCAGCGTTGAAACATTTGCAGCTGCTGGAGGGGGAAAAAGGGAGATTAAAATTGAAAAAGACACATTGACCATTTAAAAGGAGGGGCTGATGTTTTCAGGTTAATGTGCAGCACAAACCCAACTAACACACAATTCTCTGGAATGATCGTTTCACCCCTCCCACCACCGCGTGGCTAACAGCAGGGATGATTTCTTTTCAGCCACAGGTAAACAGCCCAGTAGGAACGGCCACCTCTGAATGTCCCCTTAATAAAATTCCCCTATTTCAACTAGGTGACCATGAATGATATCACTCTCCTGAGGACAGAGAGAGAAAGAACGGATGTTGCTTGAATGCCAGCAAACACCGGGACCACACACTGCCATGCCTTCTCATGCAGTGATTCCAGACTACGTGCTACTGGCCTACCGTGGTAAAGCATCCTACCATGGAGGACACACAGGCTTTTGGAGTACCTCCAGGACAGCTTCATTGAGATGTCCCTGGAGGATTTCCGCTCCATTCCCAGACACGTTAACAGACTTTTCCAGTAGCTGTACTGGCTGCGAATGCATCCCAAGTCTTCAGGGCAAATTAATCATTAAACATGCTTGCTTTTAAACTTTTTATTATATTTACAAAGGTACACTCACCAGAGCTGCCTTCTCCGCCTTCAAGGTCCGGGAGCCCGGGTTGGGAAGGTACTGTCTCCAGGGTGATAAACAGTTCCTGGCGGTCAGGGAGAATGGTTTCTCCACTTGCCTGGTGTGCGCTATCTTCAACCTCCCCCTCCTCCTCATCTCCCTTGTCCCCAAAATCCTCATCCCTGTTGCGTGAGACTTCCTTGCAGGAGTCCACGTACAGATGTGGGGTAGTTGTAGGGGCACCCCCTAGAATTGCATGCAGCTCATCATAGAAGCGTCATGTCTGGGGCTTTGACCCAGAGTGGCCATTTGCCTCTTTGGTTTTTTGGTAGGCTTGCCTGAGCTCCTTAATTTTCACGCGGCACTGCTGCGGGTCTCTGTGATAGCCTCTGTCCTTCATGCCCTTGGAGATTTTTTTCAAATATTTTGGCATTTTGTCTTTTGGAACGGAGTTCTGATAGCACGGATTCGTCTCCCCATACAGCGATCAGATCCAGTACCTCCCGTTCGCTCCATGCTCTTTTGCGATTCTGGGACTCCGTGGTCACCTCTGCTGATGATCTCTGCATGGTCACCTGTGCTGATCAGCTTGCCACGCTGGCCAAACAGGAAATGAAATTCAAAAGTTCGCAGGGCTTTTTCTGTCTACCTGGCCAGTGCATCCGAGTTGTGACCGCTCTGGACAGAGCTCTCAATGGAGCACTGTGGGATAGCTCCCGGAGGCCAATACCGTTGAACTGCATCCACACTAACCCAAATTCAACCCAGCGATGTCGATTTCAGCGCTAATCCCCTCATCGGGGAGGAGTACAGAAATTGATTTTGAGAGCCCATTAAGTCAACACAAATGGCTTTGTTGTGTGGACGGGTGCAGGGTTAAATCAATCCAGCGCTGCTAAATTCGACCTAAACTCTTAGTGTAGGCCAGGGCTAAGACAATCATGTGCACAGAATGGAGATTGGAGGTTTGAGAGAGTCATCTGCCTACAGGCCATATATGGGACAAGAAACCATACTGTGGTCCACTAATCATCCTTAACACAGGCTACTAGTGACTCCCTTACAATTTAGTTCAAGCCCTGCTTAACTTTTATCAAAGGAAGTTTCCCTCCTGTACTGATTAAACTAACTTTTTGAAATATTTTAAGAAAGGGAACTGGATTTTCCCTCCATCCCTCACAGCCTCAGCAGAAGTCCTGATCTTACTGCAGTTATTAGGAGCCCAACTTTTAGAGTGAAGGCAAATGTCATTCTTGTAGAGTGATTTCCTCCCCCCTCCCCCCCCCCCCAAAAAAAAGACTTGGAAACACAAGTCCCATTGAAAGTCTTGTACTCCTAAGTTACTTAGGTGCTTTAGAAAACCCCACCTATGTAACTATTTTCTGTTTGGAGAAATAGAACCAATTAAACTTAATGTTTAAACCTTGAAACTAGAGGCATCTACTGTTCCTGGGAGGGGTCTTAGGCAGGCTCTCCAGACTTGTTTAAGATCTCATGAATGACATGTGGTTCCATGAAGTGATGGGGAAGGAGATCTGTAAATTGCTGAGCTGTTTCAACAGCATATTTATGAATGAAAGTGTGACTGTTGATTAAAGCACACCAGCAGAGTAACGTAACCTGGGGTTTGGTATTTCTCAATGCCTACTAGATTTCCACTGATGTGTTAAAGTTGGGTGGATGTGCATAGATCTCTTGTAGTATAAAGTTAATGATAACTACAAGCACAATAAAGTTTTGTAGGGGAGTAGAGGCTACTACAGGTGGGGCAGACTGCTCCAAATTGAGTTGAGTTTGTTCTGCCATGTATGGCGTTTCTTTCTTGCACTTTCTGTATGAGCTTGGGTAAGTTAAACTCCTCATTTATTCATGTTGTATTGAAAAGTTGGACACCGAGCCTTGCCCACGAAACTTGTCCAAATATGAAACAGACTTATATTGATTGACTGTATGGCTCAGGAGGCAGACTGGGGGGCAGGGGAGTGGTAGTGCGTTCTTCCAAACTCCGCCCACAAAACAAGCTCCACCCCCGTGAATATCCAGAATGAGACGCTGCTCACAGATTATGCAGATATTCAAAATATGATTGTGTGTTCTTTTTGTTCCCCCTCTAGGTCTACATCACAACCTGTGTCAGCAAAACGTATGTCACTCGGGGCTGTGAAGGAATAGTCACACCCCTGAGCAACATAAGTTACACTGGCATAAGCACTTGTGTGCACAGCTTCTCCCGCCAGCATAGCTTCCGCCACTTGCGAAGGTGGGGTTTTTCTGCTGATGGGAGAGCTCTCTCCCATTGGCCTAGAGCGGGGGTGGGCAAACTTTTTGGCCTAAAGGCCACATTGGGGTTGCAAAACGGTATGGAGGGCCGGGTAGGGAAGGCTGTGCCTCCACAAACAGCCTGACCCCAGCCCCCATCTGCCCCCTCCCGCTGCCTGCCCCCCGACTGTCCCCCTCAGAACCCCCAATCCATCCAATGCCCCTGCTCCTTGTCTACTGACCGCCCCCCCTCCGCTCCCTGTCTCCAACTGCCCCGACCCCTATCCACACACCCACCCCCTGACAGGCCCCCCTGACCCATCCAAGCCCCCCACTCCTTGTCCCCGCCCTCCCGGGACCCCCTGGGACTCCACCCTCTATACAACCACCACCCCCCGGCTCCCTGTCTCCTGACTGCCCCCCCCACCCCCCCGAACCTCCACCCCATCCAACCGCGCCCTGCCCTCTGAGTACCCCCCGGGACCTCCTGCCCCTTATCCAATCCCCTCCCCACGCCCTTACCATGCCGCTCAGAGTGGCAGGACAGGCTTATTGGAAAGCCTGGGAGGTGGGCGGGCACAAGCCATGCGGCTGCGGGGGAGGGGGGACAGCGGGGGAGGGGCTGGGGGTGATCCTCCCCGGCCCGGAGCTCAGGGGTCGGGCAGGACCACATGTGCTGCAGTAGCGCCGCTGTAGCACCATATGTATAGACATGGCCTTACATGAAGAATGAAATAGTAGACCCTTAACTCAGATGGCCAGGGATGACTAACCCTCTGAGATGAATGGGGCAGTTCACGCCTCTCAGAGCTGCTGTTCCAGGAATTCAGCCTAGGTTTCAGAGCCGATACTGTGAAGTCCAAGTAGCAACTTCAAAGTGCTGTTGATCCTGCTATTTTTTTAGGGCTCTAATGCAAACCCCATTTGGTGACCCAGTCTGAGAGTTTGCTCCAAAATACTATGCAGACAGACCCTTAGAGATGATAATTTCAGAGAAGTACCAGTACAACATGTAGACGGCTACTCGGTATTTCTGAGCCCTGATATATGTACAGTAAACACTTATGTGGCTGGCAGAGAATGACAAAATTAGAGATACTGACACACCGAGAGCTCCTGTTTAAAATCTTGTTAACGTGGCAGCAGCAACTTCATATATTATGTTAGCGGTATATTTTAAAAAGAAAAAAGAAAAGGAGTACTTGTGGCACCTTAGAGACTAACCAGTTTATTTGAGCATGAGCTTTCGTGAGCTACAGCTCACTTCAATATGCTATGCATCCGATGAAGTGAGCTGTAGCTCACGAAAGCTCATGCTCAAATAAACTGGTTAGTCTCTAAGGTGCCACAAGTACTCCTTTTCTTTTTTCTTTTTACGAATACAGACTAACACGGCTGTTACTCTGAAACCGGTATATTTTAAGTATCTTGAAGAACTGTAAAGGTTTGAACTCAAATTACTAATGTTTGTCACAGCCGAGCATACCCAGTGCTGAAGAGGATAAAAGAACTCCTGTCAAGCAGGGTTTTTTCCTACAGTATCCCAGAGTATTGATCTAAACACATGTTGGGATCCAGAAGAAAAATGAACTCACTTTCATGATTTGGCAGCTGAACAGCTGGTACGGGATTTGTGATCCCCTGCATCAGAATTTCAATCTCTTGTGATCTGAAACTTGATTTTTCTAATGTTGACAAGTAGCGACTTGGATTGTGTCTTCTCCCTTGCTTTCCATCTACTGGTGAGCAGCAGCATTGACATCGGAGGGTTTTAAGGCAGCCATTTGAAGAGCATCTAGAGGAGATATTGGAAACACAGTTTTGCCGTGCAAAAATCAATCTTTCTGTCCACTTTTGAATGACAAATAAGATTATGGTTATTTTTGACAGACAAGGCTGAAGTTATACAATTTGTGACCAGACTAACTGTGCTTATAAAAAGGAGTGGAAATCCCTTCACTCACTGTGGAATCCAAGTATATGGTTAGTCAACAAATCCCATCCAGTACTGTGCGGTGTCACACCTCTTTAAGGATCTTGGAGAGTCTTGGATTACGTATATCAAGCCACTTTAATTCTGTAATCCAAAATGTTGTATTAGTGGATAGAGAGCTGTTTTCTCTTCCCTTCTCCAGTGTCTGGAGATACTGTCTTTCAATAGGATTCTTAAATTTGGGGAAGCCTGGTGCTTGGTTTCAGTAAGCTCAGAAAGTTGTTACTTTTTTTTTTAATGTTGCTGCTGAAACTTACTTCTACATCAGGTGTTGTTTCCATGCAAAGGTCTCCATTCTAGCAAGGTATTGCAATCCTTTGCTTGTGGAGTTAGTGTGCTGATGTGGGGTTTGAGCTGGCACGTAATTATCTCTTGATGGGAAATATTCTGAGGAAGAGATCGGCTGGAAAAGTGGAACTCCTTCTCTTTGCTCCCAAAATGCCGAAATAAAAAGCAGTGTGTAGAACCCATGTGTCCCTTTCATGTCTCTTCTTGTGGGCGTGTCTTGCAATATCACTGCTGCTCAAATTTTACCCCATTCTGAGATAGGTTTCACTTCTGAAACATCCATGTTTTTTCCTCTAGAATTTGCAGGGGGTTGTTCATGCCTTTTCTTTAGAAAAAGCTTCTGTGGTTGCTCAAAAATCTTTTTCTGCTTTTGGGCAGCCTGATGGTGCCATGCGTTTCCGAGTAGCATCGTTGATTTGATTAGGGGGGAAGGATAGCTCGGTGGTTTGAGCTTTGGCCTGCTAAACCCATGGTTGTGAGTTCAATCCCTGAGGGGGCCGTTGAGGGATCTGGGGCAAAAATTGGGGATTGGCCCTGCTTTGAGCAGGGGGTTGGACTAGATGACCTCCTGAGGTCCCTTCCAACCCTGATATTCTATGATTTCTATGATTTGTGTGTGGTGTTGGAGCAGAGGCTTAGATTTTCACTTACTAATTATTACATAGTTGTCGCCGGTGTCAAAAGTTGGCAGATATTTCTCGAAAAGTGGATTTTGAGCCTCCAGCAGCCTAGAGCAAGAGGGCTCTTTCAGCCTTAAGAATTTTTGAATGTTACTTGACCTGTTTCCACAGTACTGAGATCACTTTTGATAACAAATGGATCAATAGCGCACTGTTTGTGCAGAAGTGTCTTAAGTGCTGTTGTCCTCCACTTGCAGCTCTGACAGGGCAATTATTACTCTAAGAGTGGTGAAGCCAAGCGTTAGCCACCCTCACGCCCCCCCTGGCTTTTAAGGAAAGCAGCAAATGTCACTTAATACAGCAGCACTAAGTAGTGCCACTCAGGTTAAGGGGCTGTTAATAATTTCCAGTATCAAGCTGTTGCTTCCTAGGATCTATAACTTGCTATAAAAACTGTTCTAAAATGTTGCATGACAACACCCTGTGCCACCTCCACTGTTGCCAGCACCACCACCTTCTCATCTCCCCGACTTCGTCTAAGGCAAATCGACCATGTTCTGGAGGCCCAGCTCTCGTTTCAATGTACGTGTGATATGAGGCAGGGCCAGCAACGGACACTTTGAAGCTCTAGGTAAAGTGGCATTCTGACTCCTTATATAGTCGCTTCCTCCATCTAGGTCACTTACAGTGTGCACTTTTTTTTGGGGGGGGGCCACTCAGCCCCATGAAACTATGTTTTTGTTTCCTTTGCCCTTGTGCTCTAGAGTAAATCTCTCCCCTTTCCCTGTGAGGAAACTGGCTTACTCCTTCCAAAGCAACAGGCAAGCAGCTTCTCTCCAAGACTTCTGGACACAGAGCTCAGAAACAGGAGTCCTGGCGCGACTAGGTACCCAGAGAGGAGGCCTGTAGGGAAGCTGTAGGCAATAGGGAGGAGCAGCTTATTAGAAAGTTGGAAGAGGAGCCCATGAGAGGCAGTGTACTAACAGGCTTGGGGACTTTGGTGCCCTGGGGACTCAGATAGGCTCTTGGTGTCGTATCACCATCTAGGGATTTGGTGGCCAAAGAACTGCTTTCTCCTAAGACTCCCTGATTGAGAACCTAGCCCCTGCTCCATGCCAGCTATCTCCCTGACACTCTTGTACTCATCTCTGCTGTCCAGCAGGGATGTCCAGAATCTGAATGAGGCCCAGAGTTTTTGGTACCTGCTCTGATGGCACAAAGCAAAGAGAAAGTCCAGGTTAGACAGTTACCTGGAAATATCTCCTAGGTGCTAGTGCAGGGCCCTTGACATAAGCTGCACAGTCAAAGAATGATTGTGCTCTGGCTAGTCTGTTGCCTTCAGGGGCCTGGGCCAGCATAGGTTAGAGCAGCCTGAGGACTATGCTAGTTTTCATCAGGGTCTTTGTGAGGGAGGAGGTGCAATGAGTCACAGGGGTGTCATATAGTTTTCTTTGCCTCCACTTTCCTCCCCTTCTTTGACCAAGCTCAACTCAACAGCAGACCAGCATTAGGGCCTTGGTATATGTGCCATTAAAATCTTCATGATTGCCTTTGTCTTGTTAATTACCTGTTAATGGTAATTAAGAAAAAGAAAAATGTTGAAATTGCAACCAATTTATTTGCTGGAGGATTTTAAACCCAGAGCTTGGTGCTGAGGTCAGTTTATCGTTTGGGAAACAACTATCGCATCCTTGCAGGTGAACATCCCTCCCAAGACAAAACCTGTTCCTTTGATCACTGCTGCCGAAAGCTGTTGAGAACATGATCTCCCCCAAACCTGCAGCATTGAAAGTCACCAACAGCGCGGGAAAGCAACTTTGCTTAAAATATTTGACCGTCTGCAAATGTCTCATGAATTTTAATGGCTTGTTTTTGTTTGTAGGTGTGCCGATGTTATCTGTACAACCAAAAGGGAAACAGAAAGGCTGTGCTGGCTGCAACCGAAAGATCAAGGACCGCTACCTTCTGAAGGCCTTGGATAAATATTGGCATGAAGATTGTCTAAAATGTGCCTGCTGTGACTGCCGTCTTGGAGAGGTTGGATCAACTCTTTACACAAAAGCAAATCTCATTCTCTGCCGCAGAGATTACTTGAGGTAAATACAGGCATATTCTGGGGGTTCTTCCTATAAACTCCCAGTTCACCGCCAGCTGTTTATTTTTCCTAAACTTGTACTGTGTAAATATCCATATGCACAATTTTTAGCATTGCCTAGTAGTTAAATTGAGTACAAGATCCATAGCTTTCTCCTTTTTAAGGACGCCTTTTGCTTGCTGTATTATATTTGATGCAACTGCTTATGTGTAAGGCTTGATAGTGAGGGGAGGGCATGCTTTATGGTATTTTTTTTAATTACAAGCTTACAAAAGAAAGGAGTGTTTGTTTTTAAAATGTAGGGCCAGATCATCAGCTGGTGTAAACTGAAATAGTTCCTCTGACTTCAGTGCTATGTGAATACACAACTGCTGAGTGTCTGTCCCATTTGCCTTTCAATGGCAGCTTTTACATAGACATTTAACTGTTTTCCGTAGGCTCCCCCCTACCACAAATGAGGCTCCTTGGTGACACAACAAAGCAAAACAATGTGTCAAAATAAGAGATCAGTTTTTTAAACAATTGTTTTCCTTCAGGAAATTTTATAGTGACCAGCAGTGACTCTTCCTCCAGGTAGAGCTACCTTCACCCAGGTGCATTTGTAGCAAATAAAACCTGTTACTCAAGGACAATTGTGACTTTTTTTGGATTGGATATATGTAAATACATATCTGTGGAAGCTCAAATGAGTCTTAATAAGACAATAGCTATGATGTACTTTCCCTAATAATGGGGCTTATTGTGAAAGTGAGGGGAAGTGAAGTCCACTATATAGAATATATAAAATAAATAGAAGAAAGGGGAAGTTGATAGTAATGACTATCAACCAGAAGTTAGGAATTATAGAAAACTGATAAAGGAAGCAGAGGGACACAAGGAGAAATCTATGGCCAGCAGAGTTAAGGACAGTAAGGAGTTTTTAAAATATATTAGGAACAACAAGAATCCTGACAATGGTATTGGTCAGTAATAATGCAGAAAAGGCAGAAATGTTCAATAAATATTTCTGTTCTGTATTTGGGGGAAAAAAAGATGATGTGCTCTCCTCATATGGTGGTGGAGACATTCTTTCTATTCCACTAGTATCTCTGGAAGATGTTAAACAAAAGCTGCTAAAGTTAGACATTTTTAAATCAGCCCATCCAGCTAACGTGCATCCAAGATTTTTAGATTTTTAAAAGAGCTGGCTGAGGAGGCCAGTGGACCATTAATGTTGATTTTCAATAAGTCTTGGAGAATTGGGGAGGTTTCAGAAGACTGGAGGAAAGCTAGACTCATGCCAGTTTTTATGAAAGAGTAAACTGGATGACCCCGGTAATTATAAGCCTGTCAGCCTGATGTCAATCCCGGGCAAGATAATGGAGCAGCTGATATGAGACTTGATAAAGAATGAAAGGAGGGTAATGTAATTGATACAAATCACCATGGGTTTATGGAAAATAGATCCTGTCAAACTAACTTCATATCTTTTTTGATGTCGTTACAAGTTTGGTTGATAAAGTTAATAGTGTTGACATCATATTCTTAGATTGCTGTAAGGCATTTGACTTGCTACCAGGTGACACTTTTGATTTAAAAAGATAGAATGATATAGAAGTGGCCTGGCACCATTAAATACTGGCTAACTAATAGGTGTTGGAATGTAACTGAACAGGGAATCGAGGTCACTGATTCAGAGTGATCTGGGTCACTTGGTAAAGTTGGTGCAGGCAAACAATGTGTTTTTAATACAGTTAAATATAAATGTATACATCTAGGAACAAAGAATATAGGCCATACTTCCAGGATAGAGTTCCCCATCCTGTAAGCAGTGACTGAAAAAGATTTGGGGATCTTGCTGGGTAATCAGCTGCAGATGAACCCCCAGTGTGAGGCTGTGGCCAAAAGGAGCTAATATGATCCTAGGATGCATAAACAGGAAACTCTCAAGAAGGAGTAGAGAGGTTACTTTATTTTTGTATTTGGTACTGGTGTGACCACTGCTGAAATCCTGTGTCCAGTTCTGTGCCCACTATTCCAGAAGGATGTTGATAAATTAGAGAGGATTCAGAGAAGAGCCATGAGAATGATCAAAAGATTAAAAAGCATACCCCCTCCCTGCCCCTATTACAAGCCCTTCCCCAAAACCCTGCCCTGGCCCCGCCTCTTCTTCGCCTCCTCCCCTGAGTGCGCCACGTCCCTGCTCCTCTCCCCTCCCTCCTGGAAAGTCCTAAGCGCTGCCAAACAGCTGTTTGGTGGCGAGAAGTGCTGGGAGGTAGGCGGAGGAGCAGGGACGTGGCGCGCTGCGGTGCGGAAGAAGCGGGGAAGGGGAGGTTGGCCACCGGTGGAGTCAGCGCTTATGTGGGCCGCAGGAAATAACATGCGGGCCATGTGTTTGAGACCCCTGCAATAGACTGTTGTTAAGCCATTCAACATTTGTTAAACCTGTGGTGCCCAGAGACCAGCTGTATTTGTGACAATAGTTTTAACCCTTGAACTATCTAGGATCAAAGTATTAATGGATTCAGGGTAATATTTTAGGGAGTCTATAGTGGTTACAATTTTACAAATCAAATTTTCCTTCAAGTTTTCCTTAAAAATAAGAAATGGAGTCATGAAATATCTGATTGTAATTAACCGTTACGGTGTTTAAAACTGGAACCTCGCCTTGTAGCCCATCAGTGGAATGGGAGCATCTTTCCTCTAGTTATGAATTCTGCACTTAAATCTCCCAAGGGACTATATGAAGTGCCTGTGCTATCAAGAGAGTCCATAGAATTTCAGCCGTCACAGACCCAAGTATAATTGTATAGGTAGGCCACCCCCAAAGTGTAGGTGATGGGAGGCCTGTTTTGAAGAGTGGGAGGAGAGACTGGAGTGTGGAGTGGAGTGTTGTGGGATTTGCTTGGGAGGGAAGGATTGAATACAAGGGTTTTGAAGGAGGAGGAGAGTAGAATAATGTGGAACAGGGGGTGGCTGGACTTTGGGGAAGAGAGACCAGGGACAGCAAGGAGCTCTGCGGGGAGAGAGATGAGGGAGAGACTGGGGAATTTCGCAGACAGTGAAGTGAAAGTACAGATGATTTTTAGAAGATAGGAAGAGAGAGGACTTTGAAGATTTGTAACACCAGTCAAAGCCTGCTCCTGGCAGAGCATGGACAATGGATAGAGGGCACCTAGCTGATGCTGCTGGCAGCATGAGGGAGTCCAAAGGAGGAGGAAGTACTGAAGTGCTGGGGTACTTATAATAGGAGGTAGAGGGGAGCTTGTGTTGCTGGGATATCCTGTTAGGCTGGGGCTTTGTTCTCTCTAACTTCATTCGTAAAACGGGGGGACGGTGGGGAGTGTGCGCGCCCCGAGGATAGGTCATAAGGATAAGAAGTGCCGTATAGCCCCCAGGTCAGTCTGACCCTCATCACTGTAATATCTGAGTGTCTCACAATCATCCAACACCCCTGTGAGGCAAGAAAGTCTCATCCACGTTCTACAGATTCTTAAAACTTGCCCAAGATCACACAAGAAGTCTGTGGATGAATCAGGAATTGAACACAGGTCTCTCCAGCACCACTGAGGAATTTACAGGTAATCCATGCTGAGCGTATTCTTGCAGGCAGTGGTCTGAGCCAGACTTCTAATTCTGTTTGTCTTAACATGACGCCTATATCAGTGATTACCAAAGCATTGGCTCTGCCATGGACTTACTCTATAACTTGGGTGCGTCACATCACTTCTCTGCCTCCGTCTATAAGCCAAATATAGCTACAGCACTTCTCGCTGCCTCTCCAGGGTGTGTATGGGGTCAGTTAGTGTTTGCTTTACCCTTTCACAGTGCTATTCAGTGTGTTAGTGGTGAGAGTAACGCGTAGCTTACTTCACAACAGTTCAGTGCAGGCTTTCTCTGTGATAAGGAATTTTAGCCACTGCAGGTAGAAGGGACTTTTGGATCATCTCCTTTTATCACTATCAGATACAAAATATGAGATCTCCATCTAATCTTTCATTGACTGACTGAAATAATGGCAGTTGCATATGCACATATATCCAGTCTGTAACTGACTTCACTTGTAAATTGTTTCCTAGGTTATCCTAAATTCTTCCTTTCTTAATTTCAATCCCTAAAAGCTTGTGCTCGCTTTGACTACTGAAAAAACCCTCCTAGATTTTCTTTCTTGTTACAAATCTGCATTCCAAAGTTCCCTTTCCAGACTGTGCTACTTTAGTTCTCTTTAATCTTTAAGTAAGTTACTTTCTAATAATCTGATCATTTATGCTACCCTTCTTTAAATTCACTAAGAATTATTTAGTTCCACACATTATACTTCTATTTTATACATCCCTGTGTTTCTCTTCTGTTACTGCATGATTTCCATGTTCATGTTCAACTGACTGGGTTTTACTCTGTGTAGCCATTCATCCCTGTGTAAGGGTGTGCAGTAGTCTGATTTGGTAGCATTGTATTGCTATTGAGCACAGATGTAAAATTACTACTATGTACAGGGCAGGAAAGAGTTGGGCCCATTTTCTCATCAAAGATCTCTTGGTAGCACTAGTTCCCAACCAACATTCCCCTTTTGCTAGCTTCCTACCATACCACTTTGCATTTATCCTGATTAAACCTAGTTTTGTTTATCATTTTTTCCTGTCTAACTCTCTCCTAGATTCCACCATCTTCATTTGCTTCCCCAGGTGCAAGGGAGCCCTCCTAACTTCTTACAATGGGAAAACTTGGTAAACATGCTCTTTATTTGTTCTAGGTCACTTATGGAGACATTGAGCACATGATCTAAATCTGACTCTTGCTGAGGGGAGGGAAAGGTATCCATTGCGGGTGAGGGCTATTTAATACACTAGCGCATTACTTCGTTCCCAGTCATCAGACAGTTAGACATCCATCACAGAATATACGTAGCCATGCCTTTTTCATACTTCTCTGAGAGCACTATGTGGAGCAGCGCTGAATGCCTTACTGAGGTGCCCACTGCTAACCAAATTCTCTGTTGCTGAAATCATTGATAGCTGTTTGGGTGCTCAGTCCATCTGAAAATCAGTCCACTTACTTAGGTTCCTAAATCTGGACTTCGCTTTAGAAAACCTTTTTTACAAATCTTGTCCCTTGTCCCTTCTACTAGTTTTATATGTAACAAAGTGCCAGCTTTCCAGCGCAAGTTGATATTCCAATTGTCTTGTTCTGTGGCTCTCTCGTAGACAACCAAATAGGATTTTTTCTTGTGATAATGCTGCATTATTCTTGTTAATATTAATGTTTTTAGCATTTGATTACCTCTGTTCATTTCTATCCATTCTTACAGCCATTTCTGCTTTGTTTTCAGCATTGTACTGCCGGCCATGTATGTTGTTGAATATCCTGTCTGCCACCTTTATGCTGTAATGTGTATCCATCATCTCCCTCTTCCCTGTTTAAACCCTTCCCACCAACCTGGCCAGCCTTCTGCCTAGAAGGTCACTTGCCACATCTGTTCAAGTAGAGGCTCTCCACTCCAAATAGTCACTTCTGCCCACAGGATCTCTGAATCCATAACATTTTTTTTCTCTACACCATCTCCTCAGTCCTTAATTCACTTCCAGTATTTTTCTGCTTCACTCACAGAGAATTATCAAAGCCCTTCTTCTTTGACTCCTTTCTTTAATGGCTTTGGCGCCAATATCCAAACTCTAGTCGGTAAGACAAAGTATCATCTTCTACAGCAATTGGAAATGAATTAATGCTAAACTACAGTGGAATTAAACACAGTACAGCTATATTTATACTAAATAAGTTCATCGCAGTGACTTAAAGTATTACAATGACTATCAAAAGAATTAATCACTGGCCACTTACCGTGATTACGTGGTTTCCAAGAAGAGCAGTGTCAAATAATGGAATTTGGTACACTAAATATGTTACAGAGTCTTTACAAAGCTAAGAAGCAAGCCAGTTTTGAATCTACAAATGTGGACAGAGGAAAGATAAATTAAACCTGCTGGGAATAGTGCATATAATAGGAGCACATACTCTGTTGGGGTTCCATAGGCTTTACATAAAGGACAGAAGGCCTTTTTGAATGGATATTGGCCCATGTGGTGGTGTAACTGTAGAGAGCCACTGAGGAGCTCAAGCTGTTGGAGAATGTGCTGCCTCGTGATTCGTGAACGACTCCCAGCAGTGGACTTTGCTTCCCCCTTCATTTTGTTGGAGCACAAATCTATTAACTTCCAGTGGGGATTGTTATTGTAGGTGGCACCAGAGACCCTAGCATTCTGGCCAACCAGTGTGAATCAAAGGGTGCATTTTCCATGGTCATTGGCCGTGGTGCTTATTTGTGCATGCGTTTAAAGAAATACTAGATGACACGCTGCACATTGCTTCAGCTGCATTTCTGCTCATTCATGAATGGAAACTTTTGAAGGTGCACCTCAGAAGTCCGCTGTGGCTTCTGGGCTGTTCAGTGATATCCTGCTTTGGAGCTCCCTACAGGAATACACACAATGCATAGATCTTTCATGGAAGAAGCACTGTTAACTGGACAGCTGTGACCGGTGCATGGAACTGGCATGAGAACTAGCTCCTTTTAGTGTGAATGTTTTCTCCTCTTCTGAGTGGGGTAGAACCCAGTGGCAGGAGCCTTACTGGTTCTGTATATTCTTTGCCTGCCTGCATTGCTTTGGACCAGGCTGCCGTTCAATGCGTCAGATAAGGCTGTGGGCTTTCTGCACTGAATACATTTCGTCTGAGTCACTGAGGACATCTTTCAAAAGTGCTTCAGGAACTCTTACCAGACCATATCCTCATCATTTTTTTCAAAAGATAAACTGTCATCATTGCTTGGAAAGGAACATTTGTTAACCTTCATGTTTCCTAAAGCACTTTCTTCTTCTTTTTTAATTCTGAAAGATGAAATCAGATCTTGAGTTGTTTAAATTTGCTATCCTTGTAATCCCACCTCAATCTCCAGCTACATACACAGATGTATTTCCAGATACATTATTGTCTAAATAAATGTATTTACCATTTGGTTAATAGTCATGATGGCTAGCTTTCCATCTTTAATTTATCTGTCTCTGATGAATAGGCAAATTCTGTTGGAAGCCACTATTCCTGGTATAGAAATCCTTAGTGTGCTTCTTTGTAAACTGCTTGTTTAATTCAATTGTTTTATTGATCTGCAGACATACTTGAAGATCCACCAACTTGGAGCACACAAGCAGTCTCTGTGAGCCATGCTCAGAGTTTCTTGGTGGAACTGCCATCTTAATTCAGAATTTTCAGTGGGGTGCTTTCTGAAGATGCGTTTGATTCTCTCCTATCTTACACCAGTGCAACTCCATTGACTTAAATGGAACTCTTCCTGAATTACACCCACGTAAATCAGAGGAAAATGAAACTCAGTGTGACAGAAACAGACCAAATGACTTCTGCATGTTTCATACGTACCAGCACTTGTTAGGAACTTGTCACAATTTGATAAACAAGGCAGTTGGTCCTGGTCAGGACTTAAATGAGGGTTATCTCCAAAGGAAGCTGAAATATTGGACAAAGAGATGATGGTAAATCAGTAGAGGGCAAGTTTCTCTCTAAGGGTCTGATCCAGCTCCTAGTGGAGTTATGGGAATCTTTTCACTGACTTTAGTATGCTTTTGATTAGGCCCTAAATTGGTATGGAACCAATGCCTCAGCATAGACTAGGGGCGTGGTGTTCCACTTATTGCAACTTTTGAATGGGAACTCAAACTGGGGTTTTCAGCTTATCTGGTTGTTAATGATCCCAAGACCATATTTGCAAAAGAGAGAGAGAGAGAGGTTTTTTACTCCGTCTTAACTGAATTCCAATTTAGGTAGCCGTGGTGCCTTCTTCCCACCTAAAAGTTCCTACTTCCAGCTGGATTCAGCATTCACCTTTTCCTGTCTCCAGCTTTTTGGACAGCATTGCTTTGTTCTGCCCCAGTAATAATCACGTACAATTTATATTTCGATTTGTGAGTAAAGAGCTTTAGGGATGCCTTTGGATGAAAGTTATTGCGTCCAGTAAATGTACAGTAGTTTTGTTAGTGATTAAGAAAAGTGAGTCTTTGATTTTTAAAAATATGTGATAGTTCTGTCTGGCAAGGAAGCATGCACAGCAATGCCTAGCTTTCAATAGACTTCCACGTGTAAGTAATGATGGTGGCACCAAATCAAATGGCCAAACCACAGTTACACATTTCAGGCCCAATCTTTGAAAGTTCCAGTGTGTGCGCCAAAACTAGCAAAAGGAGAGCTAATCTGTCAACAGTGTCATTGAAGCTACATTCAGGAGCATTAATCAGCAGAAAGAACTCGATAAACTGGAAAGCCTTCCAAGGAGGGTGCTATTTATTTTTTGAAGAAATGTACGGCATATATGGGCATCAGCAGCAGATATATTAGGCAATGATCTGTTATTAAAGGGACACAGTCAACCCGCTTATATCCAGAAATGTACTTTCTGTTAAAAAGATGACAGATACATGCAGCATGGCCAGAAAGGACTGTGTTTTAAATTTGGGTTTTACTGAAGATCCTAATAATAGTGTTGAGTTTGTTAAACTGACTTTTATTATTCTTAACCACTTTGAGGCATTCTGCATGGGATTTCCCTGTCGCTAAAACTGTTTTGTACCTGGACAGATTGACAATGAAAAAGAAAATGCCGTGTTTTATGTGCAAAAGATGGTGCATCTCAACCACATTGTCACACTTCGTATTGTCACAGCAAAGATTATTTCCTATGTGGTAGCTGAGATGAAAGCCTTTCACTTATACAAACCAGAACTTTCCGGGATAACAAATGGCAGTTGGGTTTGTTAGTTGATTTTGATTTTATTTTTCAAAACCTTCTGATGGGGGTGGACTAATTCTGGTAGGCTTTGATGTACTGACCTGCCTCTAACACTTTCAAACTTGCAACTTTCCTGTTAATATTTCTAAACTCTCCTAAGAAAACTTGGCTCCATCTATGTATGTTTACATAGCATCTGTGAAAGCCAAGGTTGGTTTTAATGTCGGTTGGTGCAGTTATACTGTAGGAAGATTTGAGCTTTTGAGGAAGATGATGCTTATATTCTGACAGTAGGTGGGAGAGCTTCATACGAAGTGTAAATCTCTTGCTTTCTAAAATGTGGAGGGAGGGACAAAAAGACCCAAAATAAATACCTTTCATATGGATTGTTCAGCTGAAGACGTGTGCCCTTGAGGAATCCTGAAATTTATGCCCCATAGTCTCCAGGCTAGCTGGCCACCCAAGCAGAGGGCTTTTTATACTATGCCGGTTCAGTTCCTTCTGTTTAGCTATCCATGAGTAATAAACCCTCTGGCATAAAATGTACATTCTCTGGAACTGAACTAGAAACCATCATGAAAGAACAACTTGACCGACTTTATTAATGTCAAAATATGGCTCCTTTCCTTCAATTGACACAACTTTCCCCTGTAGCATTGGCTCTGTTGTATTGAGAAGTGTGCACTCACTAACAGGTAATTACCACATGCCAAGCAGTGATTATGGGAGGGGCAATATCTATCTGATTTTTTGCCATATGCAGTTTTTGTGGGAGCCAAGAGAAACAGAACACAGGAGTAAGTTATGTCTGTATGCCACACAGACAGATTAGAGATGTCGTGCAGCCTGCATTTTAGAATTGGTTTTACATTTGTATCATATTAAGTGGCTGTGAAGCTTTTTTCTACAGCTATTTGCATACTCAGTATTTTGTCAGCTCGTATTAAACGTGTGTGGTGTTCGAACTCTGTTGCATGCAGTTGACGACAAACACTGATGTAAGTTGTTCAAGTCCAACTTGCTGGAAGGTCGTTTTTGAAGTGGTAGGAACAAGGCTCTCTTTCTCGTAACTATGAATTCAAGGTACAAGAAATGGACATAGGAACTTCCACACTGGATCAGACCGAGGGTGCATCTAAACCAGTATCCAGTCTCAGACAGCAGCAGCATGAGATGCTTCCAAGGAAGGTGCAAGAATTTTATTATAACGATTATCATCACTTTTATTGTAGAAGTACCAAGGAGCCCTAATCATAGACCCTGTTGTACTAGGTGCTGTACAAGCAAGAACAAAGGTGGTCTCTGCCCCCAGAGAGATGACCATCTAAATATAAGATAATAGCAGATGATTACAGAACAGCTAGAGGAGTACAAGTTAAAAATGAGACCATATTGGTTAGCATGGTAGGCAAGGGTCTCATACTGAAACCACATAATCCCTAGTAATTAGTGATTGGTTTAAGCATGAGGTTCACTCTCCTAAAATCTGCTAGTGTTAACTATTATAACTCTGGATATTCTTGGTATCCATATAAATGTCCAATCCCTTCTTGAATGTTACTAAATTCATGGCCTCAACAACATCCTGTGACAACAATTATCACCATCTGATTGTTTTGTGTGGAAAAAGTGTACTTTCATCTGTTTTGAACTTGCCGCCTCTTTAACTTCACTGAATGTCCTCCTTGTTTCTCGTATTATACAGCAGGGAGAAAGGAAGCTCCCAATGTACCTTTTCTATCCCATTCTGTGTTTTATATACACTTATATCCCCTCATAATCGTCACTTTTCTAAAGTGAACTGCCCCAATCTTTTCAGTCTCTTTTCATGGGAGAGTTTTCTGGCCCCTGACTGACTTGCTGCTGGTTTGCAAATACCAGGCTGGAGGGCAATCTTGCTCTTGTTAGGTATTTAGAAATCCATTTGTAGATACTGTTTGTAGGTTTAGAGATCATGAAACAGATGTGCAGATTCTCATATATCTTAGACCATACGTGAATGTGAGTGGGGCGAGAAGGAAGATTCATGGAAGGGGTACATATCTAATGTTTGTTCATGAGGGATGAGTGTAAATAGGAAATACAGAATGTGTTTAAAATGATGGGGGAGACGGTCACTTTTAGACAAGTCCCTCCCTTTCACATGCTCGCCACTATACGTCCCTCACTCATACCCTTTAAAAAAAAAAAAAAAAAAAAAAAAAGGTAAACTCTGGGTAATTATGCCCCTACCATATAGTTAGTCAAAGTACCTCCACAGCATTGCTGAATTCCAAAACGTTGTACAGAAGATGACTGTCACAAGCAGCTAAGTCTTGAAATAAAAAGAAGCCTCCCAACAGTTACATAGGACTTCCACAGAGTGCTCCCCCCCATTTCCCTCAATTCATTTGTATTCACTGCTGCTCCTGTGTGCCAATTAGCTTTAATTTTCACTATACACAATGACATCAACAGCTAATCGGAATATAGAATAGCTGGATTTTAGTGTGCCTATAAACTACAGAAAATTGTCCTTGGCTAAACTCCTGCTTTCAGATTGGCTGACGACAATAGACATGGTTAAGTTCAGAGTAAGAGCCATTAAGCATAATTACTACCACAGGGTAAAAGTTTAATTGTGTTAAATTTTAAATCTGCATAGTCTAAGCTTATTTACAAGCTGGTGAGGTCCTTCTGTTACATAAGAGAATAAATCTGTACTTAAAAATTGCTGTCTTCTAACTTTTAAAAAAGTTTTAAAAAGAGATTAAAAAACCTTCCTTGTCTCTGACTTTTTTTCTCCCAGTGGTGTCATGCCAGTGAGAATATTGAGGATCTTATGGTATATTTTCCTGATATGCTTGAGCTTTCTCTATGTGTGAGACAAGATTGGATTTACTATGGAAAATGCATCCAGAGGACGCAGTATGTTTTTCCTTTTTTGTGGCTTCTTTTTAAACTAAACCATGGGATGTATTGATGGTGAAAGTTCTCCCCCAAAATTAAAAAAAACAAAACCCCAGACTTCTTCTCATGTGATCGCCAAGTGAGGAGGTATGGAGCATGACAGCTGGACGTGCCAAAAACAAATTCTTAGGTGAAGAATACATCTCTTCTTTGCCTCAATCTGCTCTTCTTCCAACAGCAAAAAGCCTGTGATCTTTGAGCTACATGTTAGGCATACTTGAGAATTTTAGTGACTATATAGAGCTTTAAATTGTTCCAGGAAAAGTGATTAAAATTTGAAAGTGCTTGAATGTGTGTCAAATGTTCATATGTTAGGGAAGGGAGGTGGGGACTTAATGGAAGAGAACAAGATTAGCACACTGAAAAACTGGGAGCTACATTTATGTAGACATTAAAAGGCAACATAATTTCAGCTGGACAAAACATAAACTGCAGCTCTGATGCAAACAGTAAAAGCTGTTTAACACTTGGTTTACTCCCCAACCCCTGAAAAGAGACAGGTGAATCCAATGCCAAATACAATCTTCATGTTTCTTAAGCTAACTGTTTAAACAGTTAGTTGAACATCTGTCCAAACTTCCCCATCATTTCCATGTAGAGAAACATCCTATTTGAAGGGTGGAGAAAAATGCCCATTTAACAATGCAAATAACTCTGTCTGGGGCCCCTTTATTTTATTTAATCTAGATTGAGCTCCGCACAACTGTGATAATGAATAATGGATATTTTACGCTCACAACAATAGTGGCATCGTGCACAGAACAAATTCAGGATTAACTTCCACTGTTGTTCTTACCTAATATATTGGGCGGCTTTGCTTGGGTTTTGTTTTAGTTTTTTAAGTCTTTTTTTAACATTTGCTGTGATTTGGATGTTCTAAAAATGCAGACGTCATTGTTCTCCTAATCTGCTAGTTCTCTATCAAATAGAGAAATTGAAACTAATGACTGCTGCTACTGTACTAAGGGTATTCTGTTTTACGATGGAAGACGGTTACATCAAAGAGTGATAGTGACACTTTTGTTTTGCCAAGTAAAATGACTATGAATGAGAAAATACAAATTTGGGGCTAGATTATAAATTGGCACCCCATCCAGAATGAGGGGCATTGTAGCTATGCTGGCCCAGGAGCATTCCAGGGAGGGAACTGTGAGCTTCTGCTGGCACCACCCCGTTGCTCCGGTCTGCTACTGGTCCATAATAAGACATGCCCTTTCTTGCAGTGTCCCTGACCACCTCTGTAGGACTGGGAGCAGCAGCCCTCTGAAGGCTGCTTCTCTCTCTCTCTCTCTCCTACACTAACCCATGATGCGGGGAGCCCATGCAGGAAAGTGAAGGGCTGGCTCGCCTGCTATCGTAAGAGCAGGCCACCATCCTGCCCTTGCCGAATATGTTGCCATTTGCGTTGTGTTCGTTTGTAAGATTTATTTAAACTCTTTGCCATTTTGCTCGGTGTATTGTGGTACAGGCTCTCCAGCCCTAATGTGGTGAAGTCTGAGGGCAAGAGTGTTTACATTTTACATCGCTGTGTGTCTGGTACTATTTCTGTTTTGCCCATTGTACCATAGCCTTTTTTTTTTTTTTTTTTGGTTAAGTGTCCAACACAAATGTCTACTCTCCTCCCAACGAAAACAGTCCAGTGGCCTTCAAGCCAAGAATAACAGAAAAGGAATAGGTGTCTCTTTTAACATCTGACACAAGAAGTAAGACTTTAATATACCAAAAACAAGCTCACATGAGTGCTCAGAAGCCTGAGAGCGAAAGGGTTATCTTGAAGATCTTATCACACTTCAGTTATTAGTGTCCAGTGATCAGTAGCATTGACTGGTTCAGCAAATTGTAGGCTGAGAAATCAGACCTAGGTGTTCCTCTGCCAGGCTACAAGCGGTTCTCTCTATGCTTTTTGCCTCTTTGTACTGGTGGAACTAGCAAATATTGGCATTAGCAAGATCCAGCTTCGGTACATGCACACCGAACTAACAATCAGCTGAAAGAAGATGCCTTCCACATAGGTCTGAGAACAATTCAATCACATGCATTCTCTTAAACAGAAAGTAACTAAGTGTATATTGACTATTCACAGTTTAAGATTGAAATCTTTGGTTTGTTGCATGCATCCCCAACTGGTTCCTATAGCTCTAATTGAGAAGTGCTGTCATGCCTGTCATCAGGGAGTGGCACTGGCTCACGGGTCTTCAGGGATTTGTCCGAGGGCTGCGGGGGATGATGTCGTAGCTCTTGGTTAGTCTCCCTGTGGGAGCTGTAAGAGCAGCAGACATCTGGGAAGGGAGATGGCAAAAACCATGACAACAGTGGCAAAGCTTCCAGTGCAGAAGGGTTATCCTCAAGGACTGGGGAGCTGAAGTGAACTGTTGACTGTAGTATTTGTGCCTCAATGTAAGAAGTTTAGCTGGTTCCCAGGAAGGACGAGGAGGGTGGAGGTCATAGCATAATGTATGAAGTGGCTTTGTAAAACATTATTGCCAGTTGTCTTTGGATAAGTGTGTGTTTCTTTAAAACAGGAGGTAAGTTAGACTTTTCTCCAGCTGCAGCTTTGCCTGCCAGAGTTGGCAAAGTTAATGAGTCTTCTGCGTTTCACCCATTATAACTGGCTTATCGTCATCAGCTTGGATTCCTCCATAAGGCAACAATGAAGAGCAAATGGGTGCTGCGTGGGGTGGGGAAGGAAGCAAGATGTTCAGAGAACAAACCCTGCAAATAGTTTTTGTTTTGACTGAAATTGTGAGAGCCCCAAAATAGCACTGTGAGTGTCTTTAATGCTTTTCTCCATTAGATAGTAAATTAGCCCAAGGCTCACAAGCCAAGTGAAGTTTCATCTCGACAATCGGCATTTGCTCACCAGGCAGTTTTATCCCAAGTTCCTGCACACTGGTTGGTCACCGAAATGGATAGTGCAACTCCTATTGGTGCAATACAGTATTTGATACTGCTAATTACACTTAATTAGTGCTTCCACCATTTAATTAAAATGGCTTCTAATGATTGTGCTTCTTTGGCAGGCTCTTTGGTACCACCGGGAATTGCGCTGCCTGCAGTAAACTGATCCCTGCCTTTGAGATGGTGATGAGGGCCAGAGATAATGTTTACCATTTGGACTGCTTTGCCTGCCAACTCTGCAACCAGAGGTGAGGACACAGTTATTACAGAAATAAAAAACCCCACAAGCTATTTTTTATTTTTGCCGACGGACCAAGGAAATCTGCTTGATCTTTGCCACCTCTCTGGGGCCGAGAAGCTGCTAGCGCTGGCTGGGTTGTCTTATTTGTAATTGCCTACATAGACTGGGTCTGTCCTGCAACCTTTTCGAGGATGTGGGCCTGGTGGAGCCGGTAGGCATTGGGGGTTGCGGGGGGAGGACTGCAGATCCAGGCACTTTAAGCAGCAGACAGCTGTTCTCAGAAGCTGTTCATTCAGTTGCATTACAACTATTTCAGATCTTTCAGCATCTAACCTGTTTGCTGAACACCCATAGACAGAGATAGGACCCTCTCTTGCACAAGTATTTCTAACTTACAGTTACTTAAATCAGACTTCTGACCGCCTCAGAAGTGAGGAGGGTACGAAGGAGAAATATATTCTAGGTAAGCCCTTTTGGAGACTACAAAGTGCTTTCTTCAGTTTCCTGCAAAAGCAACAGGGCCTGCTTGTGGGGTAATTTTAAATGGGGCTGTACCATACCTGACTGGAAGATGCAGAGAAAAATACATATCAAAGTGTACAATGAAAGGACATACGGATTCAGCCTGACTCATTGGTATCTATAAAAGACTGAACTGTGGGAGGAGGGTTGTGCAAAGATTTTAGGGCATGCTTTTCTCTTGATTTGGTGCAGTTGTCGGAAGATTGAGGTCTCCTCTTGGAAGCTGAGTGCATTAAATGCAGCATAGTCTCCCTTTTTGAAGCATGTGTTCGTTCTTAAAACTTCCCCCTCCTTGCTTAGGCTGCCGGTTGAACCACAAATTATTATTTGTGAAGGGACATGTTTTAAAAGAGGAAGAAAAGAAGAGTGAGTAAACTGAATGGGAGAAACGCATGTTACTTCAAAGCCAAGTTAACATACTTGATATTTTACTTAAAAATAAGATACATCACATTCAATTACTCTGGAATTTGTCAATATGGGGTTGTGTGTGTGTGTGTGTGTGTGTGATATTTACACACATGCATATGCTCACACCTCCTTTCTAGCTTTCATGTTAGATTTGTGAGAACATATCAAAATACAGGGACTGACTTTCCTCTCACGCTTGTTTTATATCAGTATAACTTGGTTGACGTCTGTGGAGTTGCCCCCAACTCCCACCAGTGCACGTATGAGGAGAATCAGACACGTGGTATGTAGTTTGGGTGGCTTTAATTGAAGGCACTGCATCAAACACAAAGCTGGTATTATTTGTTTGGGGGTAGAATGCCTTCCTATTAATACTGACAGCTGCAATAAATCAGGCTGTCCCCAGTTTAATAGGGTTATTCCACTGAGCTTATAGTGACATCTAGTGGTTGGTGTGTTGGACAGGGAGCGTAGTTGCTTGCAGACAAACTGTATTTCCCAGTGTTTTGGTGCGTAGTCTTATTTCTAATTCTGTCTTTAACATGCTATACCTTATTATTTAATATGCTATACCTTCATATTAATAATAGTATGATATACCTTATTGCTATCCGGAAAGCATTGGAAGACCTATTCATTTTGTGACTGTGCTAGCAGGAATTCAGCACCTCCCTCCCCAGTCAGAGACGAAACTCATAATAGTGAGCAGCCTCTCACAGGCGAAGTCCTCGGGGTAGGTTTTTTGAGATCCATTGGTATTACCCCGTTCTTTTTCAGAGTCCCAGGCTCCATTCTTAGCACAGTGGCGGGGGGGGGGGGGGTTTAAAAGGCAAAATGATACATTATTTAATAGTGTTAGGTATGAAATATTTCCATCTGCTATCGTCTCCAGTAGACATCAGAAACACTCTGATTCCTAAAATGTATCTTGGGGCTCACTCATGTTGCATTTTTTAAGGGTAAGTAGCTGTTGCCTAACTACTAAATCTTCTTTTTACCACTGTACTCTGCTGACACATCAGTACTCTAAGATGTTTCACGCCGTTCACCTGCCTTTTTCTCGTGTTGGCTTCTGTTCTGAAAGTCACTTTATACAAATGGCATCCTGGGTTCAGTGTTTGTGTCTCTCTGATTTCTGATGAAACTCGCTCAGTAAGATAGGGGTTTTCTAACAGTTCGGCACGCGCCGTGCGAAGGCTGGGTTCCTTTCTCCTCGCACATTAACCTCCAGAAAACTGCTGGCTTTGCCCAGGTGTAAAACGCTTTGGGTGTGACGCGGGCCTGCTAAAGCTTGATTGGTAGTTGCGCAGGAGAAGGAAAGCACTCCGCTTCCTGCTGGGTCCATGCTGAGTTTTCAGGGCTGGCAGTTGGAGAAAAACATCTTTGTCTTGTAAATTGAGCACATTGTGAGAGACAAACGTGGGACCCCACAATGCCTGGCTTTTCCTGAATGGTTCAAAGAACCACGCTCTACCACACCCTACGAATCGCTTTCCAGCTCTCCTGCTGCTGCTCTAGACCCCAGCTAGATTTGGCAAGAGGCAGCTGTTGACTGTACTGCATTTGTACTGGTGATGTGACTTTGTTTTGTTTTCCTGCTCCTTGGGTTTTATGGTCACAGTTTAAGTAACATTAAGTAGCAGAAAGTCAGCAGCTGTGTCTTAAGTTGCAGTCTGGAAAATGTTAGCTAACAGACTTTGTATAGTCAGCAAACCCATTGGTGAGGCTCTGACTTTCAGGAAAATATGTGCAATGCTGCTTTAACTGGAGTCTCCTCTTAAAGAAGCAGCTTTTGTTTCTTTTCTGGAATACAAGTTAAAAGTTAGCTCGCTGAATTTCAGACTACTATAAAGAGGGCTTCAGGTGCAGGCTAGGAGAGGAGACTCTGGGTGCTGAGCTAAATCACACAATGAACCATACTAATTAAGCGCATTGTAGAAGCCACAGGTTTCGCCATACCCAACTGCCAAATTAAGCAAGGCATCAGCTGACTTATAGGCATCCATTAGGGGAAAACTTGTATGAGGTGCTAGAGGGGCTTGGATGTGGTAGGTCTCATGCAGATGAACGCTCTTCTTATAACTCAAACTATCCAGCCTGACAGCAGGCTTACAGTCTCTAGCTACCCACTGACAATCAAAGGCCTAGAACATATTTCAGACCAGGACTAGAGAATTTCCCTTGTACAACCATGCATAGTAGGGGCATGTTTTCAAGGCTTCATGACACTGCTGAGGAAAAGTTGTCCTCTTTCCATGGGCTTCATGCTGTGTAGGGCCTATATTTCTCCCTCAAACTCCTAGATGTTTTTGCCTCTTTAAAGTTCATATCTGCCAGTTCCTGGCTGGCTGGACATGTGTGCACCATATATATCTCCCTTTCAGAACTGGCCATCCGCATCACAACCAGCTTTGCCTGTACCAGCCCTGAAGTAGTGGGACTGGCTTAGGACACTGAGGCTGTCTCGCCTATGTCCTGCTTTGTTATGCCATTAACACGTGCTAAGTCAGACTCTACCCTTGAATGGGAGATCAATGAAGAGCACTGTGTATTATCCTAAAATTGTAGATTAACTTTCACATCTATAGCAAACAGGAGGTGTGAGGAGGTTAGTGGCTGTCAAACTGCACCTTTCAGGTATTGTGTGCAACATTTTTGACCTTAATGATCAAATAAGATTGTTAAATATCACAAGTCTCTCTGTCAACTTTAATACAAACAGAACAATTTACCTGGTAGACAGAGAACTTTACGCTCCATTCCATGAAGATAAAGGTTAACCGAGTCTAGCCATCCATCAAGAAACTTCTATTTATTGTTCAGCACTGTACATAAGGGGGTGAGGAAGGACTTAATAGCCATTCGGTGCCTGTAAATTAGTGTAAACACTGCCTCACCTGGAAATTTGAATACCATAGAACATTTCAAACATTTTGTGTAACATACCCTGTTTGCTTCCTGGTTTCAGTAAATTCTGAAAGCTCATGTCTATTTGGGGATATATTCCATCACTTTTCCTGTTGGATTATTATTACAGTAGTATCTATAGGCTTCAACAGAGATCAGGGCCCCTTGTGCTAGGCACTGTTCAAATGCATAGTATGAGAGCGCCTCTGCGCCAAAAAGCTTAGAGTCTAAATAGACAACACAGACAAAAGGTAGGAGAGGGAAACAGGGTGGTGAAGTGACTTGGGTCTCTTAGAGGTCAGTGGCAGGGCCAGAAATAGAACTCTGGTCGCCTGGTTCCTAGTCGAGTGCCCTATCCGCTGTATCCTGCCTCCCTAAATTCCAATCTGGGAAGCATAGTTCATAATGAAGATAACTTTTCCTTTCCGTCTGGGCACCCACTACCTCTAGACTTAATCCTCTGTCATCTTTTCCTCAGCGTACTGCCACCTGGTTAGTGCCAGCTAACATTTAGACATGCGTGACCTTTTATTTTTTAACGTTTCAGATTTTGCGTGGGAGACAAATTTTTCCTGAAGAACAACATGATCTTGTGTCAGATGGACTATGAGGAAGGGCAGCTGAATGGAAGTTTTGAGTCCCAAGTTCAATAACAAACCCTGCTTTGCTGAAGCACTGTGGGATGGACGTTCAGCCGCACAAGCAGTGAGGGGCGTCTGTCAGCTTGCCTGCAATATTTTTTTAATTCTTGGTCCAGAAAGGACTATATACATTGTAGTACTTTTTTCCCGCCCCCAACACAAAGCAGTTACAAATTTAGATGTACAGTTGTGCCTGCTTAGCTGAGCACTGCATTGCCTGTATGTTTGTGAGTTTTTTGGGGTCTGGGGGAGGGCTCTGTACAGTCTGTTTTCTGTATATAAACTGGAACATTTATTTTATGAAAAATGTAATGCAATTTTATTACTGGTGTGAATTAAAAATTATGAATGTTTCCTGGTCATTTTAAGTTGTGGTTTATTCGTAATACAGTCGGGGCTTGTGTTTCCTGTATTTGGTGCTGACCAGATTTTTTTTTAAGAAAACAATACACAGATCCCTGGAAGCTGCATGAAATAAATTAATGGGCACAAGTTTAAACTACTATACAAACAGACGAGAGTTGGAGGAGGAAGTGCTGCTCTGAAATTCAACCTCTCCGTTTGAACCACGTGACATTGCATCTCCACAATTACCATCCTGTAGAAAAGGAGTAAATGCGCGCTGTGTGGGTGATGGCTGGGGAATCTTCACTGCATCGCTAGTCAATCCCCATGAGTTCTGTGGTAAACAACTTCTTTAATTGTTCACCATGAATGGTATCTGTGGACACAGGCCTCTTTTAAGTGAAAGCACATCAGTTCAGACAGAGCAATGTTATGACCAAGAACCCTATTGACCAGCTAATACAGTATCTCTTCAGTATGAACCCTAATGAATAGAATCTATCTAGCCTTGTCAACAGGTGGCCAGTTACTGATCAGAATATTCATTTCAGGGCTTTGGCATGGCTTAATTCTCTTATACAGAGCATCAGTTTTCCAAGTGTCAGGCACCAAAACAGCTGATGCCAGAGACTTCAAACGAAGCCTGGTATTGAACCCACATCACCTGTTTTACAGATCTCTTTGCTTGTCATTTGCCAGTTATTTTGACCTCCCACACAACAAGCTATCAGATTCCAGTTAATCTAGGTCATTTAAAAAGACTCCGATAAAGCTCCAGAATGTTTGTTACTCTACTTTGTGCAATTTTCAGTGTTACACAATTCATGCGCAGGGTACGAGACTGCACCAAACAATTTTACGTACAACCAACATCACTTTTATACATTGCAGCCAGCACTGGTAAACAATTACTTCAATTCTCTGTATTATGTCTCCCTGCTTTTTTTGTTGGTTTGTTTCAATTTTTTCCCAGCATGAATTAATAGCCAGCTACTGATCTTGAATCTCGTATCGCTTGTTTCCTCTGCATTACAAATACTATATACAGTTTTATCTTGGTCTCTCATATCTCTTTTCTTTAACTGTTTGTTTCACAGTACATCCAGAACTCAAGCTGAGCAAACTAAAAAAAATAACAGCAGAGCACCAGAGATGTAAGAGAAGCACTGAGGTATCGCTAATAAGCTAACATACCTCATAGTGTATATTGAGTATTCCTTCTCTTGAACACCGAGGTAGATATTTCAGGATCAGGATGGCCATGGGAAATGAGTTGTTTGGTCTCCATTCTGTCTCTCTGGTTGTCAGGCATCTTTTCAATAGGTGACTCCTCCAGTTAATACCAATTGGTTCCTTTTAGCAATTTCATCGGGGGGGGGGGGAACGAATGGACATGGATTAAATAGCCTCTAGTGCTAAGAAGGCTATCAAATAAGCTCATGGTTGAGGCTGCTTGTGACAGTATAGGAGAATCTTTATTTTTCATTACTCAAACTGTATTTGTTCTCTTGATTTAAGTCGGTTACCATACCCAGTACTCAGAGTAGCAGCCGTGTTAGTCTGTATTCGCAAAAAGAAAAGGAGGACTTGTGGCACCTTAGAGACTAACCAATTTATTTGAGCATAAGCTTTCGTGAGCTACAGCTCACTTCATCTAAGGTGCCACAAGTCTTCCTTTTGTTTTTGTGGATACCCAGTACTGTCGTTCCACCACCTTTCACAGGCTCTAAATTCAAGGGAAAAATTGGCATCTCCATAGCCATGATTTCCTTCCATAGTTTAAAATGGTTACATTTGGGATGATAGGGGTGTCATCCCACACCGATGATAGGAAAGCCAGATTTGTTAGCTCCCCTATCAGGCTTATTTAAGGTTTGAAAAGTGTTTTGGTGCCAGTTTAAAGAATCTCTTTAGAGAACTGATACTTACTTTTTGATGTCTAAGAAATGCTCTTTCAAGGTCATATCACTTAATTTCTTCCAGTGAAAAGAAGGATAAAAATTATCTTTAAAAGATTTGCCAAGACACATTGACCACCAACCAGTTCTATTACCCATTCATATGCCGTACTGACAATGAGGTTGAAGTATTAGTGCAAAGTATAGAGGGGAGAAATCTATCCAGTAGCTTGTCGAGAAGTGGTTCTTAAGAAGCTTGGATTTATAAAATGGCTGTGTGGTCTGTATAGGCAAGTTTCTTTTGTGTGATTGAGCCACCTGTCTGCTTCCTTAGGCTGAGAATATCGGAGAGTTACCTTTTGTGTTGAGGCACATCTGGGATGGCTCTTGTTTCATGTAGCCTCAACAATAGGCATACAAACAGAAAGAAGAAAGTTCTCTCTGGACACATGAACATTTTTCTACTGAATCACATGCTCTGACAGAGTGCTCACATGCCCTTAAGGTATAGAAGGAACATTACAATTTGCTGTTGCTACTATTCAGAACTGTCTAGGCACAGATTAAATTTTCCTAAGGTGTACTGACACTGAAGTTCTTTCCTTTAATGTAAAGAAAAAGTGGTATTTATCTTTTTTTTTAAGTGACTTGGTAAGTGATGTCAGAAGGTAGCAGGAGATGGAGAAAGAGAAGTTGGCATATGTAATATCTCTGATGGATTTTTGGCATAATCTCATTCAGTGGCACAGGGTGCAGGGCACAACCAATGGAAATCAGCAGGAATCATGAGAATGGCAGACAGGCTAATGTCAGATAAAGAGGAAATCCAAAAGGATCTGGAAAAAATAGGCCACAGACTGATGAGTGGCTTAGGTTTGATGTAGATTGTAAACCAAAATGGCCTAATGATCTAAATGGTTACAAATTGCAAGATGCTGGCCAGAAGAGCGAGCTGGGATACAAGTAAAGTGGACAGAAACAAAAAAATATTTGGGGGCAGGGATAGCTCAGTGGTTTGAGCATTGGCCTGTTAAACCCAGGGTTGTGAGTTCAATCCTTGAGGGGGCCATTTAGGGATCAGGGCAAAAATTGGGGATTGGCCCTGCTTTGAGCAGGGGGTTGGAATAGATGACCTCCTGAGGTCCCTTCCAACCCTGATATTCTATGGTTTTAATGGTAAGTAAAAAAAGCTAATAGTCATAAGTAGGAGATGTAGGACTAGAAAGAAAAGATTAGACCATCTGTAGTTGGGGACTGGTCAACACATTCTAATACCAGAATTGAGTTTTGAAGCTTTGAAGTTAAGCATGCTAACCTTTTTGAGTACCTCTTCACTTCCTGGTTTCAAGGGGAAGTACCAAAAAGATATTTTGTTTCTCGTCCTTGGTTGGGCACAAAAAAATACACTGAATGGGTAAAAACGCATTAGCAGTTTCTCATCTTGCCCTGTTCAGGCTGGCCAAAAGCAAGAACCAAAGGAAATACATAGCAGTAGACCTTAGTGGCTCTGACCTTAGTTGTTCTGAAGCAGATTTCTTGAGTCTAGACCATTTGAGTGCAAATTCAGCTGGAGCAGTGTTCAGAATTCTGAGTATCATATTATGAAAGAATAGTACATAAAGGGGGTTGGAAAGCTTGATTGAAGATAACTGTGTAGCTTTCCTAATGAGGCACTCTTTAATGTGGACATGACTGGGCTGTCTAAAGCCAGCTCTACTTGCTAACAAAACTTAATGACTTTATTTATTTATTTATTGCTTTGCAGAAATCATTCAAGGTTAATGAAAGAAAATGATTGTCATCATGCATCCACAGCACTCTTCTCTGTTTCTTCTGGCCTACTTTCCTGTTCCCTTCCCTAGTTCAGTCTCCTTGGCTCTATCCTCTCCAGTCCCAGTGGGGGAGGAAAATAACCATGGAAACAGAGAGAACCATCTCTGGCAGTCTTGAATAGCATGTTCCATGATGTCCTTATACCAGCCACCCTCCAAAAGAGTGAAGTAGGTTTAGGGAGCAAGAAGTTCCAAGAGCCCATTTTCAGCCCGCCTCTTTTTTGAACTGTTAGAGAGGATCCCTCAGTAGAAAGGATCATCTCCAATTACATGAACTGTTACATGCTATTGCAAAAACTTCTGCAAACATTAGAAAACTTCCATGCAGAGTGGAAATGGTGCAAAACCAAAATTCTGGTGGCTAGCTTTCTGCATAGCTTACATTATTTTATTTACTTGTGTAATGGTAGCACCTAGGGTTCCTTTGGAGACCCTTTGCAAGTGCTATACAAACACAGGACAGTCCCTGCACAGAGGTGTTTATGATCAAAGTCTAAGAGGAGACAGCAGGTGGATACAACAATCAGACAATACTGGTTACCCTGTTAAATAGAGTTAAATAGAGTTACCCTGTTAAACAGCCTGCCAGCTGCCGAACCATTGTCAGGATTTTTGTAGGCATCATTGCAGGTAGATGCCTGCCAAAAAGTCCCCAAGTAGTTAGTGTTCAACTGGTGGAGAAGGGGGAAACACCTGTTGCCAGGTCCTGGTAGAAGTATGTCAGTTCAGTTTTGGCATGTTATCTTCAGCCAAGCTTCACTTCTCACCGGGGTATTTTTCCAGGTATCGTATACACCAAAAACACAGGGCTGAACTCTGCTCTGTTACACTCTTGACTCCTCTATATTGCTTTTCCTTGATGGGGATGGTCTTACATCTAATTTTTTCACAAATCCTTGACTATGATAGGTCCTAAACTTCAACATTAGTGATGAGGCAAAATACATTTGTGTGTGCGTGCCAGATTCTGAAATCCTATCACCTAGTGAAGGAAAAATGTTCTTGTGGTGAAAGCCAGGACTGATTCATGAGAGCTGGATCCTATTCCCAGTGCTGTCACTGACTTCCTGTAAGAACTTAGGCAAGTCACTTGGCCCCTGTGCCTCACTTTCCTTAGGCTCATCTTAAAACGCAGATAATGGCTATGTCATTATGGCACAATGTGGATTAATGCAACAATGCTAGTGAGGCACTTTGAGGTCCTTGGATGGTAGGTGTCATAGATTGCAAAGTGGTATTAATGTCATTATGAGAAGGCTGGAGGCAATTGCATTTAGAAGAGAGACAATGGGGCTGCAGGAATGGTGGTGTAGGTTAACACATTTCTGATCATCAAGGTTTCCAATGACTTACCGTACCCTACCATGGGCATAACATTGTATATGTTATCAGGTGTCAGCTGCATTAAAAGTTGTGGTTAACCACTCCAGTAAATGTAGGAATAGTTGATTTAATGCTTGATAGTCAGGATTATTATTTTGCCCCTGCGAAGTGACTGACTGTAAATTTGATTCTGGATGCCTAATAAGACGCTTCCTGGACTGAATGATTTCTATTTTTTTCCTGTCTTGCCCAGATTTGTGTATTGCATGCAGAAATTCAGCCTGTGAGTTGCTGGGCAAATGAGAGAGAAGCGGTGCATGCATTGTGGTTGCTCCTTTTGAATACAGTGCAGCAAATGTCCAGCAGTTTCATATAAAATACAGGAGAGAAATTGCTCAATGCCTGTATAACCACTTTCATATATACGTATTGGACAAGGCCCACCCGCTGTGACCCACATTCTTATGATGGAATAGAATGTGATTTCTTAAAAAATTCCAGAAGGAAAATGCAATCATGAATTTTTGTCTGAACACTGCAAATTTGCTTAATAGAAACAAGTGCTGAAGCACAGACCTGCTGTTGAATAATCACTGACACTCTGATGAACAGAACATGAAATTCTTTTGATGGTGTGTTACAGTCATCACTTGGTATAAATATTCATTTGAGGAATCACACCAGAGTAAATGGCATTTTAGACTCTAATCATTTAGTATTAGCAGCTAGCCTTTTTTACTGCTCAAGATAACCGTGGCTTAATCTGTTTAGTGACCACTGGCATGAAGTTTGACATTTCAGCTTTTGTCTCAATCCGTGCATTCAGAATGCTACTGTCTATGACCCTTCTGCTTGAGTCTTAATGATTCTTACTCAAAGTCTAGCAGAATTACTGCAGCACGGTGCTGCTGAAAAACATATGCACCTTGCTTTAACTTCTGAACTATTTGCCATTTGCCTACTTATTCTTAGATCAATGTGGCATTTAGGCTCTAGATTCCAAATGTAAAAAATCTGGGGTGTTTTGTTTTTTCCTGGTCTAATGGCTGGTAGTGACTCAGTTTGATTTTGAAATAAAAACAAAAACTTGAGAGTCCTTTAAATGTATCTTTAACACTGGTATAATTGTGCTAGTTCTGGCTCTCTCGCTAATCTATTTATTTTTTTTTTAACCTCTGTATTTCAGATGGATGCTCTACTTTCCTGAGCTACATTAGCTTTATTGAACACTTGGCTATCGACAATCCAGCTCTCCTGATTTCATATCTTGCCAAACAAGTTAATCTAATATTAACAGCAGTTTGTTACCTTGTTGTTAGCTTAATTTACCTTACAAGAAATGCTGTATTTGCATCTCAACCCTGTTTCATTCAGTTATAAAATATGCCCCCCCCCCTCCCTTGTGCCATAACCATCATTAACTTTGCTGAGAACAGTGCAGAGAATGCATCTTCTCTGGGGCTGTAGCAAGTTCCATATAAACAGAGTGATCCTAATGAGGCATATTCACTAATTGGCTGGGAGGTGAAACACAGATTGGAGGAGTCTTTCAAAGATAAGAGCTATAAAATGCGGATCTGTACACATCCTGGAAATGTAAGATTCAGACACATACAAACACAGTACTGCACTTCCAGTAATATAGCTGAATTGTAGACAGTAGTTTTCCCTTGTGGTAAACGTATACAGTAAATGTCTTTAATATGGAAATAAGTAGACATATGGGCACAACAGCAGACATTTCTAATATCAACAGATTCCTGAAGCATTTATATAGTGCTTTCATGCTATTCTTTATCTTGTGCATCAGGATTTTCTGAGGTTTATCTATGGGCAAAGGAAGAGTCTGTCTTTTCACTGCAAATTCTTATAAGAGAAAAGGGCAAGCGAAGAGCTCAGTCAAACCACATGTTAAAACACAATTTTCATGGTGACCCAGATTCTGACCATTATAAGAGGCTCAGATGTGAAAATTATTCTCAAACTTTAATGCTGTACCACCTTGGGCAGTGATCTCATGAGATCTCCTACTAAGCAGGTCAGGTCTGAGGAGTACTTGGATGAGAGACCTCCAAGGGAAAAAAGTGCTGAAGGAAATGATGATGTGATTCACTATGTGGCAAGCATCCCCATGAGTTAGTAATAAACCTGTGCCCCAGCATATTGTTGGGGGGAATTGTGTTGCCATCTTTCAGAAGATGTCCTGACTCTGTTGGCTCAGGTGAGTATTGGCTTGGGATCAAATTCTGGATTACATAATTACATTCTGCAGAACTAAATGTTGGCCCTTCATTTTCCATCTAGACACCATTTTTCTTTTTGTCCTGAACAACAGGGTAGTGTGGCTGTGTGCTGTTAAAGAACTATGGATTTCTGTACCATCGGGGAGAAAATCTGTAGTTATAAGAGAAGAGATCATTACTGATTTTGTAACACATCCTTTTGGAAGGAAGTTAGTTAATTAATATATAACATAGAATCACAAAAATATTTTAAAAAATGACGTGAATAAACTGATTCCAGTGTAGCAATGAAAAACACTGGGTCAAATTATGCTCTTAGGTATATTTGTGCAGTTTCCCATTTACTTCCATGCATGTTGTGCATGTGTGCAGTATGTGGGACCAAAATTTAGCCCATTGTCTTTTTACTTAAGTCACATTGGCCCAGTGTAGCATATATCCTAACTAATATGTAATGTAATATCCTAAATTCTGTTTAGACAGAATAGTATAACATTGCCACCAGAAACATACTCAAGATTACAGAGTGTGGGTTGAAAATAATGGAACTCTAGTAGATTGGAGAGGCATGATTTTTCTTTACAAGAAGCTGTGTTGGTTTGTCCTTATCACATCTGAGTGTTTGAGAACTCTATCCTTAATTATAATTTTAACACCTCAATTTGGGACAGTTCCTCAGATCTGTCACCCAAAAAGAATGGCTCAGGTTGTGGAATCTCCCTCACATCCTCAACAGTGAAGACCGATGCAAAGAATTCATTTAATTTCTCCGCAATGGCCTTATCATCTTTGAGTGCTCCTTTAGCATCTTGATCGTCCAATGGCCCCACTGGTTGTTTAGCAGGCTTTCTGCTTCTGATGCTTTTAAAAAAATTTTTGCTATTACTTTTGGAGTCTTTGGCTAGCTGTTCTTCAAATTCTTTTTTGGTCTTTCTAATGATATTTTTACACTTCATTTGCCAGAGTTTATGCTCTTTTTTTATCTTCCACTTTTTAAAGGATGCCTTTTTGCCTCACTGCTTCTTTTACTTTGTTATTTAACCATGGTGGTTCTCTTACTATGTTTTTTAAATTGGGGTATACATGTAAGTTGAGCCTCTATTATAGTGTCTTTAAAAAGTTTCCACGCAGCTTACAAGGATTTTACTTTTGGTGCTGTACCTTTTTAATTTCTGTTTCACTAACAGCCTCATTTTTGTGTAGTTCCCCTTTCTGAAATTAAATGCTAGTGTTGGGCCGCTGTGGAGTTTTCCCCACCACAGGGATGTAAAATTTAATTATATTATGGTCACTATTACCAAGCGGTCCAGCTATATTCACCTCTTGGACCTGATCCTGTACTCCACTTAGGACTAAATCAAGAATTGCCTCTCCTTTTGTAGGTTCCAGGACTAGCTGCTCCAAGAAGCAGTCATTTAAGGTGCCAAGAAACTTTATCTCAGCATCCCTTCCTGAGGTGATATGTACCCAGTCAATATGGGGATAGTTGAAATCCCCCATTATTATTATTATTATTGAGTTTTTTATTTTAATAGCCTCTCTTATCTCCCTGAGCATTTCAGAGTCACTAACACCATCCTGGTCAGGTGGTCTGTAATATAGCCCTGCTGCTATATTCTTATTTTTCAAGCATGGAATTACTATCCGTAGAGATTCTATAGTACAACTTAGTTCATTTGAGATTTTTACTTCATTTGATTCTACGCTTTCTTTCCTGTTTAGTACCACTCCCACACCAGCACAACCTGTTCTGTCCTTCCGATATATTTTGTACCCTGGTATTACTGTATCACATTGATTATCCTCATTCCACCAGGTTTCTGTGATGCCTATTATATCAATATCCTCATTTAATACGAGGCACTCTAGTTCACCCATCTTATTATTTAGACTTCTAGCACTGGTATATAAGCATTTTAAAAACTTGTCATTTTTTGGCTGTCCCCTATTGCATGATGTAATTAAATGGGATTTTTTTTTCATTTGACTGTTTCTCATCAGCTCCTCCCTGTATTTTATCATTTTCCATCCTCTTCTCCTTATTAGGACATAGGGAATGTCCATTTATAGATCCTCCCCTAAGGGATGTCTCTGTCTGAACCACGTACTCTTCCGCACCTGTCGCTTTCCCCCAGCCCTTAGTTTAAAAACTGTTCTCCAACCTTTTTAATTTTAAGCGCCAGCAATCTGGTTCTGTTTTGGTTTAGGTGGAGCCCATCCTTCCTGTATAGGCTCCCCCTCTCCCAAAAGCTTCCCCAAAAGCTTCCCAATAAATCTAAACCCCTCCTCACTTCACCATTGTCTCATCCATGCATTGAAACCCTGCAGTTTTGCCTGTGTAACTGGCCCTGCGCGTGGAACTGGAAGCATTTCAGATAATGGTACCATGGAGGTCCTGGATTTCAATCTCTTACGTAGCAGCCTAAATTTGGCCTCCAGGACCTCTCTCCTATCCTTCCCCATATCACTGGTACCTATCCTTTGTGGCAAAGAAATTACTTAGTTTCTATTCTAATCCCCGCTGCTCCAGCAGATCTACTGATTCTCTTGCAGGCTTCCAGTTTCTGCTTTTTTTTAAATAATTTCTTTTTCATTCTCACATCTTGGCTCTTGGAAATAAGGTAGGATTTTGATCTTGGATTTTTACCTTCAGTTTCTATGTTCCCTTTTATTGGCATAAATTGGGGAGGATTTCCATTTCTGAAGGACAGTTCTTTAGCTCACATTACCTTTTGTGCCTGGCCATAAACCATGTTGTGTTTTTCTTGCATTCCTGCTTCCTTTTTTGTTTGTTTTTGGTTTGGGATATGTAGTTGTCACATAGATTAGAGCAACTGCACCTCTAGTTCGCCACTAGGGACACCCCCTCTAGACTCTCACTCTTCAGCTGTGACCTTTTTGGACACAGATCTACATCTTTCTCCCTCCTGACCAGAGTTTTTTCAGGCTGCACAGTTTACTGCCTACACTGTGATATCTCCAGCAAGCAAGTCTGCCTAAACAGGCCAGCGTCTGTGCTTTGCTTTCTCTCCGAAAGCTATGAACAGCTGTAATTGCCAGCAGTTACTACTTAACACACAGCTCTTTATAGGAAGCACATTTATTCTTAAAATGAAAGCATTACAGAGAAAATGTATTAAAAAAACATACACATATGCTGATAAATTTAGCAGAGATCACCCCGCAACTCCAACAAAGGCTCTGGGTGGGCTCAGTCCTTCAGCCCCACAAAGGGGTTTTTTGTGTGGTTACAAGTTCAGAACAGCCTTAGCTCTGAACTAGCCCACCCATGAATAGATCAGTCAGTTTGGGCCTTTCTTCAATAGATCAGTCAGTTTGGGCCTTTCTTCTTGAGATTCTGGGAACAGGTGATCAGCAGACAGTGGTCCCCTCCTCAGGGCATAGCTTCCAAAGCTGCGTTTTTGCATAACCACAAGTGGGAATTTGCATACACCTCCCCCAATTCCTCAGACAAACCACTTGACATTTTGTTTGTCCCAAAAGTCCATTCTCGTCTGGCACATTGTTCAATACAGTCCTTTGAAGTTCATCACACTTCCCAAGATTCACATCACATCTCCTCCTTAGAAAAGTTACATACAATCCCGGCCCACAATAATATAAATAACAAACCATTGCATTTAATACAATGGACTCCGAAGATACTAACATTTAAGGTTTTTAAAGGATTATTGCAGGAAATTGCAATATCTGTGACAGTATGCCTTCTGTTTATGTAGTCTCAATGGTGATTCTAAGGATTTTAATTTCCTCACATTTGACTTTACATTTTTTACCTGCTTCCTAATTTTTTTAAGTATCCTTTTTAATTTAGGATTTTTTTGTTTTGTTTTTTGCATGATTGCTTCTCTCAGGTGTTAAACTTAATTACAAAGTGATCACAATAAATTAGTGGCTAAATTATAGTCACTTTTTAGATCAACTTCTTTGGGTTACTTAGGACTGAATGGAGCGTAGCCTCTCTGAGTAGTCAAGAACTAGTTGTTTCAAGAAGCAATCATTTGAGGTGTCAAGAAATTGCTTCTATAAAACTTGTCCTGATGTGACATATGACAAGTGTATATGTGGGTAGGTGAATTCACCCATTATTACTTCTTTATTAGATTCAGTTGCCTCTTTGATTTCATTCAATATATTTTTCTTGACATGGAGGCCAGTGATATAACTCTTAGTATCACAGTGACTTGAGATTTGTATCCCTGTGGATACAAATAGAGATATGCGTGATCCTCTCCACTCAGCAATCTTATCCCATTAGTTTCTATGGAACATTTCAGGGCTACTGCTTCTCTCACACCTTTATGACCGCCTCTGTCCTCCCTGTAGAGTGTATACCCAGATAATGCAGTGTCCTGTTGCCTGTCTTTGTCATTCCGCCATGTTTCAGAAATGCCTTTTATGTTGAGATCCTCTTCTAGTACTAGGGATGTTAGTTTACCTACTTTTGCTCTTAAATTTCCCACAGTTGTCTACGAGATTTATAGCTTCTATTTTTGATTGTGTGCCTATTTACATTTAATTAATTTGTCCAACACCATATTATTTCTGGAAGGTATCTCTGTGATCTCAGCTTATCGCTCCTCCCAATTCAGCTATAATTTCTATCCTGTTCTTTACTACTAGAAACAGCAATACTTATGTATCAGTGACATCCCCAGCAGAGGTCTTAGATGCCATGAAGCACTCTGGTCAGACTATCAGGTTTTCTTAAAAAGAACACACCCACACCCCACAACCCTCACACATATTCTAAACTGCTGTATTTTTATCTTATTGGTGCTCTGTACTGTGTTGATTAACTAGTAGTGCCAGATGTGAAAGGACAATAACACCAATTAATTGCAATTATGAAGAAATCAGGCATTGAACAGCTGATTTCAGTCATCCATAGAAGGTGTGACAAAGTTCCTCCTCTACCTTGGTGGGTCTTGCGCTTATTGGTGGATTTGCTCGCCTTGGAGCTTCATGGCAGCCCTCAGCTTGGCCATTTTTCTGAACCCACAGTCCAGATTGACTCCTCCTGTGTCTGACCAGGAGTTGGGAGGATTTGGGGGGAACCCGGGACCGCCCTCTACTCCGGGCTCCAGCCCAGGGCCCTGTGGAATGCAGCTGTCTAGAGTGCCTCCTGGAATAGCTGTGCGACAGCTACAACTCCCTGGACTACTTCCCCATGGCCTCCTCCCAACACTTTCTTTATCCTCACCATAGGACCTTCCTCCTGGTGTCTGATAATGCTTGTACACCTCAGTCTTCCAACAGTACACATTCTCACTCTCAGCTCTTCGCACCTCTTGCTCCCAGCTCCTCACACGCACACCACAAACTGAAGTGAGCTCCTTTTTAAAACCCAGGTGCCCTGATTAGCCTGCCTTAATTGATTCTAGCAGCTTCTTGATTGCCTGCAGGTGTTCTAATCAGCCTGTCTTGTCTCCAGAAGGTTCCTGATTGTTCTGGAACCTTCTGTGTTACCTTACCCAGGGAAAAGGGACCTGCTTAACCTGGGGCTAATATATCTGCCTTCTCTTACTCTCCTGTAGCCATCTGGCCCGACCCTGTCACAAAGGCTTGACACCTGCTGACAGGTTTAAAAAAAAATCAAGTTATAGTCAATACAGTAGAACCTCAGAGTTATGAACGCATCGGGAATAGAGGTTGTTTGCAACTCTGAACAAAATATTATGTTTCAAAAGTTTACAACTGAACATTGATTTAATACAGCTTTGAAACTCTACTATACAGAAGAAAAATACTGCTTTCCCTTTATTTTTTTAAGTAGTCTACATTTAAGACAATATTGTATTGTATTTGATTTTTTTTTTTGGTCTCTGCTGCTGCCTGATTGTGTACTTCCACTTCTAAATAAAGTATGTGGTTGACTGGTCAGTTTGTAACTCTGGTGCTGGTAATTCTGAGGTTCTACTGTACTTTATATGTTTAACTTTTCTTACATATGAGTTTCTATGGTATGCAGACCTGTTGACTTGGATTTGTAAAGACACCAACAATTTATTTCACACAAATTGCCAAATAGCATACACAGACTGTCATCAACCACAGCTCTGGGCTGGGCTTCAACTGGCAATTAACAGGTGAAAGGCTCAACATCCCATTATCAGTCTCTTGAAAATGTCTCATTTGAACGCTTTCTTGTAATTTCTTTGCTAAATTTGGTAAGTGTTATTTTTTCTGATAGAGGAAATGTGTTCTGCCTAAAAAGTTGAAGAATTGTGAAGGATTGCGGTAAATCTGGTATAATAGCAAAAGACTGGGGTGGGAGGTGCATGGAATTTACAATGATAAGCTTTAGAGTGGGATTTTCAAAGCTGCCTAAAGGAGAGAGGCACCCAGCTTCCACTGGAATTTGATTATAGTTGAGCCCCAATCCATTTAGGCATCTTTTTGAAAATCCCAGCTTTAAATCTCAAAGAAGAATGGCCCTCCTAAAACAGAGCTAGATGTTTACAAGGCAAATACCATGAAAACATTTTTTAGCAATTGAGTCATGTTAGTGGTGGTTATCTCAGGGGTAAAAATAATGGTTAAATAGGTAATGACCCACTTCAACAGGCAGCAGAATACTACCAAGCAAATTGCACTGAGTGGCTAAAACAAATGGAGCTGGTTTACATGCAGCTGTTCAGCAATGTTAAACGTTTATGCACAGTGCTGGAATACGGACATTACAGGACCTTCCACTGATTGGTCGGTTTGTTGGGGTTTTTTTGCTTGATAAAATGATTGCTACATGAGGATGCTATTAATCTAACAATTTTTCTCTGCAAATAGATTTTATTTTTTATCTTAAAATATGTGCAGTAATAACTGTTGGTAGGATTTCTCATTCCAGCAAATGACAAACACCCAACAGGGTGTTTAGCGATAGCATATTGTGCTATTATGCAGGAGACTCAGGTCTGGGAGTGAGCTAAGGCCTTTGCAAATAATTCAGACCACGCACAATAGCCTAACAAGGGAAATAAGATGCATGGTAAAGCAAAGCTACTGTACAAAGAGGACAAGTTCCAAAGTTGTCCATCATACTTCCGGATTGTCTCTGTAAATTGTGAGTAAACATGAGCCATTACCAATCTGTAAATATTTGCATGACTCTGAAGATAACACCCACCTACCCCATACTCCTCATACTCCTCGTTCTTTTTGCTGATAAAGACTAACACAGCTTCTAATCTGAAACCTAGCTATTTGACTTTCTTTACCACTAACCTTGAATCACAGAGTTGGGTAGCTTGGTTCACTTGGCTGAATATATCACTGTAGGTGCTTAACACAAAATGAACCCACAGACATTTCCCATTGGCTCTAAACTTACTTACCCAATTCTTCTGACTTCTTCACGCTACCAGTAAGCAATCCAGATAGATGCAGGCAACGTATTAAAAAGATGCTAAAAGCATATACATTTTAATTAAATGTAAAAACTGCTGAATTTGTTTTTCCTTGAGGGAGGAAGTTCTGTACAGAAGAAAGGGCTCTCTCTCACTCTAGGTGGATGCCTGAGGGAGGAAACCTACAAAAATATGTAGAATACAAAAAATTAACCAGGAAGACGGCCAAATTTTTTAAATAACTTTGTAGGTGTTGGTGTGTGGGGGGGGGGGAGGGGAGCTTATCATATGCCTAATAAGCTTCTTTTGCTTACTATGAAGCTATCTGTGTTCAGTATACAGCAGCAGTTGCATAGCCTGGGCAGGATACTTTTCATTGTTTTTTAGTATCCATCTGTCATTTACAACTAACTAGCTATAGTCAATCCACAAAATCTGCACATAACTAGCACAAATGATGGAGGGCACTTTTTTCTTCACCATAACTATACTGTGAAATGAGTAGGTCCTGCTGTGAAGGCAGCTAGTGCTAAAGAATTTCCATGTGTTATACTGTACTAGTCACTGTGCATTATAACATCCATTCCCTTGTACTTCCAGCCAAAATGAGATTTGAAAAGGATGTGAAGAAGGTTAAAGAAGCTGCTAGTGACTCAGGCAAGCCAAATAAGAAGCTCAGTGAAGGAGGGAGAATTACTGAGATAGAGTAGAGTCTGCCAAGTGTTACTGGACCCAAGGTTTAGTCTACACTAGGAAAAAAGGGCCATGGTGTAGCCTCACCACAGCTGCCCTGTAAGTGTAGACACAGAGACATGCAAAGGTTTGAACCAGCGCTTCTCTCTCAATTGCCAGTTGAGTTAATCAGGAATTATCTTTGTGAACTAATGGATGCAAACTCTGTCTTGTCCTTATTTACATCCAGGGTCAGCACCGGCTTCCTGGTTGCTGGCTGCTGAATACATAGACTTCTGTAAGGTGTTTGAATTAGTACCTCACAACATTTTACATTACAAAAAAAAATTAGAACAATGTAAAATTAACATGGCACACATTAAATGAATTACAAACTGGCTAACTGATGTAATGTAATTGCATATGGGGAATTGTCATTGAACAGGTGTGTTTTCAGAGGGATCCCATGGGCCTTTGCTGTTTAACATTTTTATCAGTGACCTGGAAGAAAACATAAAATAATCACTGACAAAGTTTGCAGATGACAGAAAAATTGGGGAACTGGTAAATAATGAAGAGTACAGGTCACGGAGTCAGAGAGATCTAGATCATTAGGAAAACTGGACACAAGCAAACAATATGTGTTTTAATATGGTTAGGTGTAAACAAATCCAACTAAGAACAAAGAATGTAGGCCATACTTAGAGGACTGGGGATTCCATCCTGGGAAGCAGTGACTCAGAAAAAGATTTGGGGATCATAATGGATAATCAACTGCACAGGAGCTCCCAGTGTGATGCTGTGGCCAAAAGGAGCTAATGTAGTCCTGGGATTCATAAATGGGAATCTCGAGTAGGAGTAGAGAGGTTATTTTACATCTGTATTTGACACTGGTGTGACCACTGCCGAAATACTGTGTCCAGTTCTGGTGCCCACAATTCAAGAAGGATGTTGATAAATTGGAGTGTGTTCGGAGAACAGCCATGAGAATAATTAAAGGATTAAAAGACACATGCCTTAGAGTGACAGACTCAAAGAGCTCAATCTCTTTAGTTTAACAAAGAGAAAGTTAAAGGCTGTGACTTGATTACTGTCTATAAGTTCCAACATGGGGAACATCTAGCAGAGAAAGATATATAACACAATCCAATGGCTGGAAGTTGAAACTTTCAGGCTGGACATAAGGTGCAAGTTTTTAAAGGTGAGAATAATTAACTAATGGAACAATTTACCAAAGGTCATGGTGATTTCTCCAGCACTGACTAGTTTAAAATCAAGATTGGATGTTTTTTAAAATAGTTATTATTTTGGGAAGTTATATGGACTGTGTTATACAGGAGGTCAGATTGGATGATCACAATGGTCTCTTCTGGCCTTAGAATTTATGAATCTGGACTAGTCTTAAGTGTGGACAACTCCCAACAAACAAACAAACATCCAAACTGTACCTTTTTGGATACGTTCATCAATAATTTCAGGTGGTGTTAATATCCAGAATCAATGAAGCTTCATCTCCAAGTCCTGTTCAACATATCACAGGCTACAAAAAGAAAAGGGGCCCAAATACCAGGGCAATATTGTTCAGTCTTTTAATGTATCTAGAATAAATCTATGACGTGCCATCAGCACCACAAGTGTGAGTAATGGGAAAGGGAATGTAGAAACTAGGGGCAACATTTTTAAAGGTAGTTAGGAGCCTAGGTGCTTCTGACAATCCCAGTAGGCACCTACCTGCATCTTTAGGCACCTAAATCCCTTTACAAATCTGGCCCTTGGCATTTGCTGTGCTGAAACATCACTTAGAGAGAAATCACCAGCCACCATGGCTAAAGCTCATGAAAGGGACTGCAAAGGAGACTGAGGATGGTTATCAGAAAAAAAAACCTGACATAGCTGATCCTATTCTGGCATTGCAGTGACAATCATTCCTTTCTTTCCATACATCAACTAAGGCACCAGTGAGGGAGCAAGGTGAAGTGGGTGCAGTGACTCTTTAAGTTTGGAGTTTTGCCAAGGTATAGATTTAAAGTAAGAAACAAGGGATGTGATAAGATCCCGTCTCAGGAACAGCTAACATGTTTTTAAACACACCTGCCCTTGTCCACACTAAGGGAAAAACCATGTTTCACATTGGACTAAGTTAAAATGTGCTAATTAAGCTGCTTTCTCACACGCTGCATTTTCTAGTATAGACAAGGCTTGCAACACCACAGATTCTAATTTGCAGGTTTGTGGAATATTAAAGGCTGAGAATACTGAAATTAGCTTACAAATTTCCATGAGCATGTGTGTGCCCATTTGAGCTCATCACATATACACAGTTTAATGCACCTTTGCACAGTTATTCTTTCCTTGCCAAACCCTTATGTCTGACTCTTGGGTGAGGGTTGTGTGACTGCAGTATCAAAGCCAGCTATCTGTAAGCTTGTGCCATGACTCGATGAAGAGACCCCTATAGGGATATAGGTGCATCAAGACTGTACAGTGAAGCTGCTTGTTTCTCTATAGATAGCCAATAGGGTGCAATCCTTGGGTCCCCTTTCACCTCTGCATTATGGTAATTGACAGTCAGTACAGTGGTGTACTGGGGAAATTCCCCCTAGAAGGTGCATTTTGTTTCATTACATGAGCAACATAAGAAATTTTGAAGCCCTAATGTGACTGGGCAAGCTTAGTCCAAGGCAAACAAAACAGCATGAAATTTTGGCCATGGAAATGAAGCCCACAGTGAATGAACCATCTGTACATTTGCAGCAAGAACATTAAAAAGGAAATCTGTGGACTGATGTTGCCATTTGATATGTTGTCCAGCAAACCATTCAAAAAGCTGTTGGCTGCAGCTGACTCTGTTAGCATGTTCCTTCTTGGATGTTCTTCTTTTAAAAAATGATGTTCCACAGACTTACGTTGCTGTGCACAGAGTCCAATGCATCAGTAAAAATGAGCTGAGACGAGGATGAGGTCCATCTCATCACGAGGATGTGGCCCAGTGGTCTCCTGTTTGAGTTACGTAAGCACAATGGGGAATGTTTCGGTGTAACATGTTTGCCCAGACCCCCTCCCCATTCAAAGGCAGTCACGTTACAAAGAAGTATTTTGGAGAAGACCATAGACAGCACCATGCACCAGGAGATGCAGCACAAACCTGAAGTGGGGCTCATGCACATACTGGATTCATTATACCGAACAGGATTGCAGGTTCTAGGACTTGGCATAATGGTTGGCTCTTCTACTGAGTCACACTAAGCTCATGTGCTAGAAACCTGTATCAAGGCATATAATAATTTCTTCAGACTCATACTGGTGGATGGATCTTGCTAGATCTAGCCAAGCTAAAATAGAGGCTGGAGCACCTAGCTGTGGCAGAGGGTAATGAGAAGTGTGACAGAAGAGGTCCTACAGAGAAAACCCAAGCTGGGCCAATATCAGGGATAAAGCTTAGGCTGAATTTTGTGGTGGTGTCTTTTAAGTTTCCATTAAATTCAAAGCCCTATAAAGGAAATAAGTTTAAACAATATACAATATTGATTTGCTTAGAGTAGGGTGGGAACTTCACCTGGTTACAGAAACCCACACAGAGTGTACATCAAAGAATAGTCTACTGCATATAATTTGTGTGAAAATTATGGTACAGAAAACATAGGTCTAGTGTGTACAATTAGACAGACATGCAGTTTCTACAGCTTTAGGCATACTCCACAGAAGCTAGAAAAATCTTGAGCCCTCGCTAGCAAGAGAGCCCCTTCCTGCATCAGCAACAGTGGGACAAATCATAGGAACATTGTGTTTAAGAGGGTTCTGGAAGAACAAAAAAAGGTCTATGCTTGTACTGGCAGGCATAAGACAGATGTTATCCTCACCACCACTGGTGGGAATTTGGATGCCTTTAGCTTAGACAGCTAGTTGGCGTATTCGCGTCTTCTCCCATTTGAGCTGGCTACATGGGAGGTCAGCAGTGGTTATGAGCCTTAGCTATGTCATTATTCTTGTGTAGTGTTTTTACCAAAACTGAATGTGAAACAATATTACATTTACACTAGCAGAAAAACTTGCAGCCTAATTTTGAATTATTTACTCAGGTGGAGACATTTGGGGCCTACTCCTCAGTTTGGGTAAGTCAGTGTAGTTCCACTGAAATCAATAGAGCTATGCTGATTTACATCAGCTGAGAATCTGGTCCCTTACGCTTGCTTATCAAAGATGCTGAAGAGCACTGAGTTGTGGGTGCTCTGGACCCAGCAAATCAGGCACAAAGTGTCTTTAAGTTGGTCATCCAAAAATGGAGAGGCACAAAACAAGGGAATACACTGGGCACTTTGGCCCTAGATTCTGATCTGCCCTTGGGCTCCAGAATCAGTGATCTGCTGGAAAGAGGAGAATATATTCTGGTCACATGGACTGATCTGTGTCCCAAAGACCAAAACTGAAGTCGTACTTCCAGCTCATTTATACAGTATAATAACATACTTATAGGCTGCAGCATAGATAATTTCACCAATAAATCATGAGACTTTATGCACGAGATTGAAATGCATAAATCACCAGCCATCATCATCCAGTTCTCTAGCTCACAGGCCACCTGACACAGAATACCTTCCTGGAACATCAGGGAATGAAAATTACACTAATTGAAATAAATTAATTTTGACAAGAACAAAAAGTTGTTGCTTTTCGTTTTCTAATTTTCAGTGCTGGAAAATATACATAATTTGGGCCTTTTGTCATCATCACTGTAGATGAAAGCTGACTACCCATGCAAATTCATTCATCTCGTCTATCAGAGACAGAACAGCTCTATGATGAAAGGCCTACAGATGCCAGAGAGGCCCCTTTGGCGTATTAAGCACTGACATGGGCTTTGAATAGGTAAGTCCAACTACACTTGAGTTGCCAACCATCCAGTATATATTCAGAGCATATTTTTCACTATGGCTGGTGGCATTGTTACAAACAGAAGGACCCTGTTTAGTGCCATCAGAGTTGAGTGCCTCATTTTGAGAAATGAATCTGGAAAAGATCCTAAATTATACATCTGTGCCTCCCATACACAAAAGAGGATGGGGCTGGTCAAGAGGACTGTTACATCTAGACATAGTTGTGGGGAGAAGCTACTAGCAAACATTTCCCCGGAAACAAGTGGGAATGCCTCACCCCTCCTCACTACCCCTCTGAAAAAAATCTGTCTGTTGGCTGCTTACCTGTGTAATACAATAACCATGTGTCAGATTCTGTATGTGCAGATGTATGTAGGTTGATGCTTTTTAAAAAATCTTTTAACTCACCTGCAAATAAACCTTGATAATGCAACTCCAGCCCTCGTAAGTGAGTAATTTTTACCAAGCAGGTACGCTCTCTGAACATTTAAATTCCTTTAGATAGCATTTCTTGTTGTGTTTTTAGTCAGGTGTCCATTTATCTCAGTAGAAATCATATAAAAGTACAAGAGTTTTGTTAAATTTAACACCTAGGTATTTAGAGACTGAATTTCATTCTGCAGTTTATCCTGTGCAATGTGTAACATGCCAGTCCATTGCTTGAGTCCTTGATCAAAAAATTCAGTGAACTCTGAAGCAGTTAAAGAATTTATTCCATGCGGCATGCTCCTGTTAGATCACCTCCTTATTTTTTTCTATGAATATTTTGTCATGGGGGTCTAATTCTCTCTCTTTTCTTCAGACAGCAGTCGAAAGAACCCTCCCCCCAAATAGAGAACCAGAGAAAGCAGTAACCCTATCCTGAGCAGAGCCTAAAACTCTGAGCAGGTGTAACCAACACTAAGCATTGTGGGTCTTTGTTGCCCTCTAGCAGCTGGTTCACATCAGATGGTTATGAATCTGCTACTCTTTTCAGCTAATGGGCTTAGGCCTTTAGCTCAAGCAATAGCTGTTCACACTTTTAGCACTGAAGGCCCCAGCTTCAAACTCTGCTTGTCCCAAGCAGGACTGGTTATACTGAAATGTCATTTTCCCTTTTCTTCCTTCCAGCAGCAACAGCACAAAAGGAAAGATGAAGCTATCACAAATAAAGCACTTCTTTAAAAATGAAAGTGTGTGTTTATGTATATAATCCTTCCTGCACTAGGAGGAAGCACTCAGCAGATAAAGGAACATAATTTTCTCATCCCAGCAGGAAGTAGAGTCCAAATATCAATGGCATCTAAAAACACCTTCCCTTTGCACCTTGCCAGGAAATTACACCCCACTTTGTCAGGTACCAACCCAGCCATGGTGATACATGCATTTGTGACCTCCAGGCTTGATTATTTCAACTCATTCTATGTAGGAATAAAGCTACATACCCTGACAAAGCTCCAGCTGGTACAAAACACAGCAGGTCATAAGCTCAGCACACTACTGCGAACATGTCACCCTCGTACTCCTTGTCGGCTCCCCAACAGACAGTTCAAAATCTTTGGCCTAAAATTCAAAGCCCTGAATGGGACTGCCTCTGGCTACCCAAGAGTTTGCCTCTCCCTCCATGACCACTAACAGCAATTATATTCCTCTGAGACAAAACAAAGCTGCCAACTAGCAGCAGATTGGGCCAGCCCTTGTGAAAGTTCTATCCTACGGAACTCTGTTGCAGGAGGTGAGAGGATCATATTCACTTTCAGAAGTAAATGCAAACCTAATCTCTTTTTTAGCTTTGCCTCTATACACATACAGACCCAGATGTACAACTCACATGCCACTCACATGCCAAACAAACATAGAAAAAAATACATTAATCCAGCTATTTTCCCTACATGCCAGAAAGGAAACAAGAAAAAAGAGTGTTATTTTTATCGACTTGGCAGGTGCTCAGTTCCTATGGTGATGGGCACATATAAGCAGCTGGATAGTCAGGGGTAGACCTGTCCTGTAGGCTAGTCACCATAAATGTTGGGGAAATGTTGTGGGATCAGCATAACAATTATAAGCTACACATATATTTTGCCATGTCTAAGGAACCAACCCAATGAATTCATTTTGGGGAGATATCTCACAACCTGTTGGGGAATTAACTGCTGCCCTAGTTTCCAGAACTACTGCCTTAAAGTAGCAAGTCCTGATTTGGCAACAGGAGCAATACAGATAGATCCTTGCAGCCGCCAGGAGTCTCACTGATCATAACGGCTGTGGGTGTAAGTGTCATGAATGTGAATCCCTTTCCAATACTGAGGCCCTTGGAAGATATCTGGCCTTCACCTGTTTTCCTTTACCAGTTTGTCGTCTGTGCTCTGGTCCAACAACCAGGTTTCAGGGGTCCATAAAGCAATGTCACGGTTGCCCATGCTTGTTCTATAGCATCTTGAGCCTGTAAAGGGCTTGCTACGCTGGCCCAATCCAGCAAAACGCTTAAGTATGGTCTTAACTTTAAGTATGTGAATAGATCCCTTTAGTACACTGAGACTGTTCGTGTGCTTAACTGCTTTGCTGAATGGGAGCCAGAATGCTGGGCACCTTGGAGGTTCAAGCCCTTTAAGATTTTAGAATCTGTTCCACTGCCTATTGACGTCAATAGAAAAACTCTTACTGACTTCAGTGGAGTTTGGATCAGGACCTACTAGCCTCCTGCCCATTCCCAAGGACAGTGCTACTAAAGATACCGTGTCTATTCTTTCACCATCCACTCTGAACTGCACAGCACATGCCTACACAATGCCTTTCCCCTGTCAAGGTATTAGCCACTCGCTCACATGAGCACCACAATTCTTTCCATTTTGTTTTATTTAAAGAACAGAAAAATGATAGCCCCCACCCCCAAAAAAGCCACATATGTTAGTACATAACTGGGTGTCTCTCTGGTTGTTTCCTGCTTGTTCCTTTGTGTTCCCCTAGTGCCTGTCCCTAGGGACAGTAATCCTTTCTGGAAAAAGTCTGCCCATTGACAGAGCTTGTCCATAGATTACTATTGTCCATGGGTACAAGTAAGTCTTGTATGAGGAGAATATTATACCGGGTTTTAACATGTCTTGTCAACATCTATTAATTAACATAAAGAATCCCTTCAAATTAACATCCACATCTGACTTTAAGCCACCAGCATTGAACTGGTGTTGGAGGAGGATTTGTAGTTAATTTCTTCGTTGATGTTGTTCAACAGCAGTATAGCTTCATTTGTTATAAAGTGGTTTGGTTTTTGACAACACTCTGGACGTGTTGCAACGATTTGCCTCTGTAACACATACCATAATGTAACGGGAACACACATTAGTGCCACTGGTAATTTTACACCATAATATATTTTATTATCCAATTCCATCATAAAATCACAGTGGGAATTCATAATTTTAAAATACTGTAACTGGATTAGAGTTCTGTTCTTACGTAAACAAATTTTCTTGGTTACTGTTACATTTTGTGTGTGGTTTCCCTGCCTTTGACATAAATAAATTTTATTGAAAGGTTTTGGACCAGATTGCAATCGAGCTGAGATCCCAGGTTAGATCTTCCAAAAAGCTCAGGCTCCAGCAGCTCCTCACTGACGACTTTCAACAGGCTGTGCACTCGTAACTAGAGATGGGAAATTTTTTTTGGGCCAAAACTGTTTTTTGGAGAAAAAGCTAGATTTGATGACAGAGAAAAGTTTCACAACTTCGTGTTTGTTTTGCTGAAGCGTTTCAGCTGAAAAAAAAATCAGAGCATTTCATTTTGTTCTGACATTTTTGAAACAAAATGTTTTCATTCAAAACTACTTTTTGTTTCAAAATTTCCAGTTTATTAAAAAGCAATGTTGTTTAAAAATAGTCAAAAATCTAAAAAAAACGTTTTAGTTTGGTCAAACAAAAGGTTTCGTTCAACCTCAAATGATTTTTTCTGAGTCACAGAATTTTTTTTTTAAATCAGTTTGGATTTGAACCAAAACTATTGTTTTTCCTCATTTTGTGGTATAAAAGCTGTTATTCACAGAGCTCTACTCCAAAATCATGTAGGGGCTTTGGAAAAAATCCCACCCATTTAGGAGACAGCAGTTACCACTGAACTGCTTCAGCTCTGAAGAGCTTATGGGCTGTTTCTGGTCATACACAACTATGTAATTTTATCCTGACATGGAACACTAAGCTTCATAAATAATTCTTCAGTGCAATGGCAATGTTGTAAAACATGAATATTTAGTGCATTCATAATAGTTGTTTATTCATACTTAAATGTCAGCTGGTTAAAAACATATTTAGAAGGCTTCTGTCTGTCAGAAGAACAAGCCATCTGAAAAGATAGGCTGGAAATGTGATTTTGAAAAATAAAAATGTTTCTTGGAATTAGTGAAAAAAGATATATTGTAACATAATGCTACGTTTTACTGTCCTAACTGTAGGTTACCATTGGTGGACTAATTTGGCCCAGGTACTAGCAAGCGCATCTCCCACTGAAGCCCCTCGATGTTTCTCCCATTTATATCAGGGCTAACTTTGGCCCTAATATCTTTAGTTTGTCTTTTGCATTTACATTGATTAACCTTCAGACAAAAATTTGTGAGGGACCTGCTTCGAGCAATGTGTGATGGAGGCTTCGGTTCAGATCTGCTTTGGGAACTCAGGTCTAGGTGCTCCTCTTTGCTGCCAGGCACACAGGAAAAAGTACAGGAGTAATCTGCGGTGGAGGAGGCAGGCACTGCTGAAGATGGAGAGAGCTGGTTGTGCAGTACATTTCCTTTGCCACTGGAGGCTGCCTAAACGCCTTGCTCCACACAATGAGGCTCTGAAGGAGTTCAGGGATGGAGCTGCAGTGTGACGAGTGAACCTGGAGAAAGCGGGAGAGGTCCCTTCTGGGACCTAGTTCAGTGCGCTGCCAGTTGCTCAAGAGTTAAGCTGGGCTAGGCAGGTAACTCTGGCCTCTGTGCATGCTCAGTTTCCTACAGCTGAAGCATGGCACAAACATTCTCCATGGCATGCTCCCCTGAAGGCTCCACAGATTTTCCACTGGAAATACTTGACAAGTGAATGTGACTCAATCAGTATCAGCTTCCATTCTATCTGCACAACCCTTCAGAGTGTTCTGTCCATAAATGGGTGAGAAGCCCCACAGGAGCATGGCTCCTTTAAGCAATAGTTCTTATAGCACACAGAGGCAGGCCAGATAGCACTCATGAAGGGGACCTACTGATCCTCATGTTCTTTAAAGGCCTTGTCCCCATCCTATCAACAAGGCTACAAAGCACTCAAGCTATAGGAACTCATTCAGCAGAAACTCCTAGAGGCTGACTTTGCAGAGTTTTCCATTGGCATTTCCCCATTGTGTGGTGTTTCCCTCCCCCCCCCCCAACTTTGTTTGCTGGAGGGGAGTATTGTGACATCAGTGAAGTGAATTTAATGAGATTACCCTTACCCCCACCGCAAAACTATGCCATAATCTGGCATGGTAAGCACTTTCTCTACAGGATCGGCTTAGTACTATGATTAATATGGATGCTACAGATTACGGTTTAGTTGCATTGGCAGAGCTAGGTGGAAAAGCTTGTTTACCACCTGCCTGCTCTATGCTTGACTCTAGATACTCGGCCAGTCTCATCAGCATTCACCAAATTAAAAAAAAGAGAAATAAATTAATGGCACCAAATTAAAGGAACATTAAACTTATGAAGGACAATTTTTTGCTGTCAAAACAGACAAAGCAGCAAAATTTGGAAGCTTTTGAGGAAAAAAATTGCATCTGAACTTCTGAGAAAATGAGAAACTACTGAAAAGCCCTATATTTCTGAGCTCCTCTGAGGTAACTTCTGTGCTCCGAGAGAATATTTCAGAAGACATTTTATTCTTTAGAAGATGCCAAAAATGCAAGACTTGGCACTTTAACAAAACAGAAAAACACATAATCTTCTTAACTAGTAAGTCTTTGAGCCCAGCATCACATTGTTGCCATATAATAAAAGGGAATGTTATGCAGTAATTTGGGCAGTTAAGAATTCTGTGCATACTCAAAATCATGACATTTCAAGGACAATAAAGTTGGCTGGCGCTTGGCCATTGGCCATACAAAAAGAAAACAGAAAACTGGGTTGTCAGCTGGTTATTCATACTGCATTACAAAACAAGTCTCCCACTAGGCTAACCTTCTTCGATTGCTCGTGCTTTGCTGCAGAACTATATTTTTAATTTTAAAAATTGTTCTTACACATGTTAACCCCCTACAAGACAATTCTGACACCTTTTACGAGTGGCTTTTCTTCTTTATATATGGTCAACAGGCCACTGGAAACCAGGAATAAAAATATCTAGTCCACTGGGCAAAATCATATCTGTTTATTTCTTTTAACAATACAAAACATTTTAAAACCATGGCCTAAATTTTCAAATTACTAATGATTTAGAGCGCTATATGTTTCGGGTACCCAATTTGAGCCCCCATAAAGGGGCCTGATTTTCTGAAAGTGCTGAGCACCCACCCTTGGAAAATCAGGCCCCTTTTCTGTGTCTCCAGTCAGGAAGCCAAATTCACCAGTCACTTTTGAAAATGTAGGCCTGCCCGTGTTCTGCTCCTTTCTGGATCCATTTACTAATGCCTCCTAACTAGCTCGACCTCAGTCCCACACAAATGTGCTGTTATCTAACTGATAATGGGCTCAGCCCTGAAGTCTTTAGGCCCTGCTCAGGCAAAGCTCCCATTCAGTTCAGGGACAATGAGGATTGTGTTCCAATGACAGTAAATTGTTGACACTGGAAATGTGAAACCTTGAAACTGATGTTATAGGAAGATTTACATACATTAATGAAAAGCATCCCACATTGTTTTCTCTCTCCTCATTACAAAACATGTTCCAGTGGCTAGGAAATCAGGAGACCTGATATTCCCAACCCTGCCGCTAACCTGTTGCAGACTCTTCAGCACAGAGACTGACTTTACTGTGACGAAACAGTGCCTCGCACATGGGACCCCGGTTTTGGATGGGGCTTCTAAATGCTACCATAATACAAATAAATTATAATAATTCATTTATTATTGCTTGCTACATTACATAACGTTAATATTATTTCATTCACCTCAATAATATAGTCTCTTTTGCTTTGTATTCTTTTGCCAGTTTGGGTCTTTGTAAGCTGTAATATTTGGTTATGTAAGAGTGACTTTTCCCCAGATGTTTTATGCAGCTCAAGGGCAGTGTAACTTGCTTGTAATGCTGCTTTTGCTTTTCGGAAGCTCTGCTTTGGTGACTTTAACTCTGAGAAGGTAAGGAGTGGTTTTTGGCCCACACACTTTTTAAGCCCATACTTCAGCCTCTCAGGAGTCTTGACTTCCAGAATTTTAATTCCCCCTAAACGCACTTTATTCTAGCTTTTGAATAGAGAATGAGCTTGCTAATAGTTTGTTTTCCTACAGTAGCATTGTCCATCTTGCAAACAGAATTACACTCAAAATAATCAATAAGCAGCTGAAACTCCATAGTCATAATTGCTAATGCTAAAAAAAGCAAATATTCGGTGAAAAATGTTTGGAATGAATGAACAACTTTGGAAAAAGGAAAAATCTTGTCCGCAGTTTGCCATTGAGTATTATTCTATCTCGAATGCTGTACAAAATGTAGAAGACGCTGTGCCTGCTCTGAGAAACCATGCCCCATACAGTAGGCTGTTAAATATGGATCCAGGCTAGGTACCATGCTATTGTTAATTGCAATCTCTTCCTCTCTTATATATATACAGCATTGACATTTTCATGTGTTGCCAGGTGATAAGCAGGGCGGGGAAGCCAATAAATGCAGGTGAGTGAATTTGGCCAGAAAGCACTTGGCCTTTCTCTAGCGCGAAGGTTAATAGTTTAGAAAAGTCTGCTGCAAGAAATGAAGCCTGCCTATTGGGAGACTTGTTTTGTCTTTCACTGCAAATAGCCAACTGACAGTCATTTCCTCTCTTTTCATTTCAAATAGCCGACTGACCTCATTGACTTGATTTTCCACATACTGTTGATCCCTTATGGTTCTTGTTGACTAGGTTTCATAAAAATGAAAGTTATCAGCAGTAAACTTGACCCTGATGATCCTTGAAGTTTATTTATTTATTTATTTGTGGAGGGGCAGACAGTCAAGGGAAATTAAATTGAAGCAGCTGATGTTTTGTCTAATAATATGGCACCAATAAAAAAAAAAAAGCATCTGAAGGGCACACTAACAGCTAAGTTCCAGCCCTTGGTAAGGCCACGTACTTTATTAGGAAAGACCTTCACGGTGCCAGGGAAAAAGAAGTTCAGTCATTCAAGGGAAAAAAAAGTAACTTTACACAAGTAGGTTTTATTTCCTTGTCTTATTCAGGTACAGTGTGGGAGAGTTTGGTTCCTGTTATGCATTTTCTTTTTTATATTATCTTACTAATTATGGCCATGTTTTTAACTGGGTGTCTCGAATGAGGATTTAATTTTGCAATAATAAGATAACTAACTATCTCAAGTATTTTGAAGGTGCCTGTCGTGGGATCGAGCCAGACAATTTTGTCAACATATTTATAATTTTTCCTTTACATATTTTGCAGCAACTTAGTTTCCTCTCCAGTATTTTCACTTTACATCCCGTGCATGCTGAGTGGTTGCAGTGTGTTCCCACTAACACCACTTTGATGCTGTACAGTTTAAAGAATTGTAAATAGTGGTGTTGTACAGGTAAGCTAATTAGCATGTTAGGCGTTCAAAATCGCACTCTGATTCAATGAAACATATGAACTAAAAACTGCCCTTTCTACTCTACTTAGTTACAAGCAGGCGAAGCTCCATAGAAGGTGGATTTTTGGCCCTTGGTCAGGTAGAGGCTTAAAGCCTGAGTCTCCATGGCCCTGCACCTTATGTAGATTTTACACCTGGGCAAAGTTGAGTGCCAAGCAGGTGAAAGTGTGGCCATTTTGATTTAGTAGCATATGCCAGCTACTTTGCACAGCTGTATTAAATGACTACACAGACGAAGAGCAGTGGAAAATCAAGCCCAGTATGTGCAACTTTCAGTGACTTGGCATTCACTGTGAATTGTGAAGTAGTGGTGACTCACATGCCGAGGAGACAGAAGTGGGTGCAGCAGCTAACAGAAAAGATTGGACAAAGCAGGTCAGCTCTCTAATTAGCCCCACTGTGTTTTCATTTGGTTTGAAGAAGGTGGCATTCTGTACAAAAAGCACTTGTGTTCCCAAATACACCCACCATGGCTCTGGGTGGAACCCACATGGGTGACTGAGCCAATCAGAAGGTGGGGTTATCACACACACACACACGCACGCTGAGAAAGACTGAAAAATCTCTTACGAAACTAGAATTCTGAGGGATGTACAGTACATAAAAAAAGAAAGAGCTGAACAGCAGTGAGTCCTCTTGGGTCTGGGGCAAGTCTTTTCATTATTATGTTTCTGCTGTCCTGAGTCAGAAGATGGCTCATCACTTTCATCACTCCTCCTGACCACGATCCCTGGCAGAGTTCACTGGAGTATTGGGCACTGTTGCAATCCTAGTTGGGTCTGACCTGTCAAGCTGCTTCTTTATTTTTGTGACTAACAAGGGACATTCTTCTACCACTACATTTTTTCCACTGTGGCATGGTGGGGGTAGGGGTGGGGGGAACAACTGCACAGGAAAGGAGAGTGAGGCAGTGACATGATGCCAATATTTTAACAAGGGGTTCCCACAAAAGTTCCCCCATTCATCTGTGTCCCATGGGTGTGTGTGCGCTGCAGAGAGACTGAGGAATGTATTCATCTGCTTTCCTATTTCAACAAAAATACTTTCTCATAACCACAGCCCAGGGGAGAGACAGCACCACTTGGCAAACAAACTTGTATTAAGTCCTTTTGCTGGAATTGTTTACAGTTCATTCTGGAAAAAATATATTGGGACACATCCTAAGCTGGTGTAAATCATCATAGCTCTGTTGAAGTCATTGCATTATTCTTGGCCTCCACATGCTTGACTGCCTCCCCGTTAACTCCAGGCTTCAGTAGAAAATTCTCCTCGCCTTCTGATGTCCTTTCTTCCTCTTCTCCAGTGCATTCCTGACACATCCCAGATGCCACATTTCTCTCTGTCACCCCATTCTCTTCATAGCAGGCAGTAGAAACTTGTTCCACATTTTCCTCACCATCTTGATTAGCCCCACTTGATCTAACTGCCTAGTTCCCTTCAAATCCCATATCAAGAACCATCTCTTCCCTTGGATCTACAATTCCTGACCTTCTTTAATAAATCAAGTTGTAGGACTGGTTTCTCAGCTGATGTAAATCAACATAGCTACATTGATTTCAACACTGATTTACACCAGCTGAGGATATGGCCTGTGCCCCCTATGCCTTCCAACTTCCACATGCTCCTTTATTCTCTCTAAGCTGTTCTTTACGTTTCTCCCTCCCTGCCAAAACAAAGCTCCCACTCTTCACTCACAACAGAATTTGATGCCCATTCCTTTTATTTGTTGTAACCCAGGCCTCGACATTTATCTGTTTTCATTTCCCAGTGTGGTGGGAAGACTAAAGGCGAAATGGAGCAATAATAGGCCATAAAGGCCCTACCCCTCAGCAGCAGCAGACCAAACGGAGGGCCTGCCTAAAAGGAGATGCTGACAGGCAAGCAGGGGGAGAGTGAAGGAGAGATTGGCTGCAACTTCTGGGACAGCAGGCTCTGCAGGGGAAGAGTCTGGACTGTGGGTAAGACCTAACCCAGAGGCCAAGGGCCTGAGCTCCTTTTGCTTTGCCCCTTCTTCTCACTGACAAGGGGGAGAAAGTGGATACTGGAAAGTGAGTTGGGAACTCTGAACTATTGAGATTGTGGGATCAATCCTCCACTGAGAGGGAAGCTGAGCACCATGACCTTGCCCCAAACTGAAGAGAGAACAGGGGGAGATGGGAAGTGGCCCGGGGGAGGCTGGTCTGTTGTACCAGCTAGAGGGGACTGAGATGTTCCTCACTCTGCCCACCCCCTCTGGGGGCCAGGATCTGGTGGAGAGGGAGGGTCTAGGTCTCCCTCCCCTTTTTCCTCCCTTCTGTGCCCAACTGGGGGAACCTGGGGAGCACCCAGGGACAGTAGACTGTAAATTAGCTGCTAGGCCTTCAGATTGCATGGCAAAGCCAACTCTAGACTCTGCGAGGCTGTTGAACCATGGCCTGCCCACTAGACCTGCTGGGCCCAAGTGAGCCCCGCTAGATCCATGTTTGCCTCATTTTGTTTGTAAACTCTTTGGGGCAGGGGCCATGTTTTTATTACTTTAAATCTCTATTAAGGAACTTTATAAATATTTAATAATAATAAATTCACCCCACTGCATCTTAACAAAGGGGGACAGCACAGCTCTGTGTTATCTACTGAATACATACTATTGCATTTATATGTAGAGACTGTAATTGGTTGTGAATCATTTTGTCATCATTTGCTTGAAAGATGCTGTCTAAAAGTAACTTCTATTGTATTAGACAAATGGAAAACAGTAAATTCAGTTGGCCCTTTTAACTTAAAATGCATCAGTGTCTGGAACTGGAGCACAGGAAGGAACTGGAGAACACTGAGCAAAGGACCAATTAATGGTTAAACTCTTACCAATTGCCAAGACTGCCAAAATGGCTTTGATGGGTCCAGTGTTGGCTCTACTATGAAGGCAGAATGAGCATTAAAGCTCTACAGCAACTATTAATAACACTGTTACTTAACCTCTCTGAAAATGCTGATGGCTGCTCTAAGTTACACTGTGTGCCAGCAACCCCAGGGGGCCAATACGGCAGCCAAGAATCTCTAGGGCAATCAGCCATGCCAGCCACATGGCTTTTCCCCTGGCTATGTCTGATTTCCTTGGCTGTGGCACTACACAACTACAGGAAGTAGAATGGTGCACTACCCACATTTCTGGCTTTATGCCACCAGAGGATCCCCCTAAACTGGGGTGATCCTTCCATGGCTGGCTACACTGGCTCTTTGCCTAGATTTGGCCAGCAATGGCAGCTACACCATACATCAAGATCTGGTCCAAAGTTCAAGCACATTTTAATTATATAGTTCTCATAAGGTAACATGAGTTTCTATGTGATTTTCTATGTGAGTTTCTACTATTTCCAATGGAGTTACCATATCGTATTCCATGAAATAACATGTCATTTTGCAGGAATCATGTAATTAACTTGTCTCACCACCATAGGAGTCACAACAATTAATTCATTCACAATGAGAGCGACTCAGAGTCAGATTTCCAGACTTTGAAACCCCCAAATAAAGAGCACAGGCTTTAAAGTTAGCTTTATCTTTATTTACATGTTTAGAAATTCAGCCACCCGCTCTTGGCAGAACTTTCCAAAGCAATAACAATATTCTCACTTAGTCTATAGCTACAGCCCACATATGTTCTTTTTTTGGTTTTAAACTATCAAAGGTACTGTCATGTCTGAGCTACAGATCACAGCACCAGATGGTTCACATTTTACTCTTTGAGGACATTTGATTTACAGCTCACACGAGCCTGATTGCATGCTGCTTCTTTAATAATGTGTGAGATCTTCAAAGTAACCATCTGAAGGACACTGGGTCCCTGGTCACGATCAAATCTTTTCTGGTCCCTTCTTAGCCTTTATTTGGTCTTGCACAGTCAAGGTGATTTCCAACTTGAACTCTCTCTGAAAGGCTTTGTAAAATTCAGTAGGTCCTGGGAAATGAACGAAGAGGGCCAGAGTCTCCACGAGTATCTGGCACTTAGTGAACAATTGCATGTTGCAAGGCACTTTTTAAAAAATAGTTCATGTCAACCTTGCAAATCTAAGCTGCTTCTGAGAGTATTTATTTGCAAGAACCTTTTACATAAACAACGTGCAAAATAGACAAAACGATTGGATATTACCGTGTAATATTCTCTTGTCATCATACTTTTCCAGTCCTAAAACAAGGGAGCTGATTTCTCCTCTCACTTACAGTGGTGTAAAATTGCAGTGACTCCATTAACTTCAGTGGAGTGAGTCCTGATTTATACCCTTGAAAGTGAGAGGAGAGACAGGCCCAGGATGCATAATCACGTTATCTGTCTTGGTATCTCAGGGAAGCAGCTTATTAGCAGAGCAAATAATTCACAGTGAATAATTTCCTTGACAAATATAACCTTTTTTCCTCCTAGCACAATGTCCACAAAAAGATCACGATTTCCTTGAATTTGTTCAGTATTCAAATTTACTGGACAATTTTTTTCTTCTGTGGATGCATCTTGGACAGCTCACAGTGAGTATTTGCAATTTGAGCTGTGTTGGTTACTTGTGTTTGGCCACGTAAGTTATATGATACTGTTTCTACCACTGATTATAAGAATTACATTCATTCAATTAGGGAGAGGACTTACGGGAGCCACTCAGGCAGAGGTACCAGATGAGCAGGATTAGGGTGGTTTAGAAAATGCCATATTTTTCATTCCAGGGTCACACAGGCTTTCCTAAGGCATTATTCCAAGGGAAATTAGCCCACGGTGAAATTCAAATTTATCATGTCACCTTTACACAAAATAATTGCATGTGTGTGTGAAAGGCCCAAGTTGTGAAAGTTACAATCAGATCCCTGTCTAGATCACATTAATTGTCCCTGTGCAAGGACACTGGCAACACTGTCCCATTGCTGTGTCAAATGGCATCCTGTGCCACGTAAAATATACCTACCCTAGTGCATTTACAGGTCTCTAATGTTCCGTCATCACTGCAATCTTTGACACAAAGTGATTGTGTAGGCATGCTTAATCCTATTTGCAAAGCATGCTGTCACATTGGAGTCTGACTCATTTAATTGTCTCTGTGCCAAGACTCTGACAAAGGTGTCACAAAATGTCATATTCCACTGAAAATACAGCAAGTGAAAATACTCGTGTGTGCAAGCTTAAAATTCATGTTCCACAGGCATTTGTGCAAGTAAAATTTGATTGCTCAAATGTTCATGGAAGGTGAACACAAAGTAGGTGTAAGCGGGGCTACAGCAACTTTCTTAAATGAATACTTGGAGGTATTTACCCAATAATCAGGGTGAATGATTCAGCTAATAATATGTTAGATCTATCAGATTTTACAGAGATGGTCATGTTTTCATTTGCATTTCTATCAATGGTTAATGGGGAGAGTCAAGAAAGTAATTTACTAAAAGAAAAGCTGCAAAAAGACATCTTGTTCTCAATAAAGTACATTCACAATTTAAGCAAACACTTGCTGCAGTGTCCTTCATAATTGACATGATCTGCTGGCTTCATGTCCAGGTTCTTCCACAAACCCACTGAGGGGGGGACAAAGATATTCTAAAAAGTGCACAACCTATATAAGATATGAACTCACAACTTCTCAACAATAATGGCCTTATCTACCAGCCTACACAGAGTCCAGATCCTCCACTAGTGTAAATTGGGTTAACTCCAGTGAAATCAATGAAGCCACACTGAGTTACACCAGTTGAGGATATGGCCCAGGGACTTTAGTTGAGAATAAATTCAATCTTTTAATATATATTCAATTCTACACTAGAGGGAATCCTGTTAATGTAATATACTGACAACGCCAAAGAAAAGCAAACTATAGATATGTGTGTATATATGTGTGTGGGTATATCTATATCTATATATAAAAAACCAAATCTATCTCCTAGTTCGTACATTGATCCTGATGAATAAAAAATAGCCCTGAGGGAGAATCCACCACGACCCTTGGCAACTTGTTCCAATAGTTAATTACCCTCACTGTTAAAAATTTGACTTATTTCCAGTGTGACTTTGTCTAGCTTCAGCTTCCAGCCACTGGATCATGTTATGCCTTTCTCTGCTAGCTTGAAGAGCCACAGCAACACATCGGGGATCTCCACTGAGCACATTTAGGGAAGGCTCCTATAGATCCTTAACAGAGATATATTTGCCCTCGACTGATTAACAGGAGCATGAAATCCTGACCCCACTGAGGTCAATAGGAATGTTGCCATTCAGTGGGCCAGGATTTCACTCTTGGTATTTGCACCAGTGACACAGCCTGAAGCTATCAGGTTATGAGATTTGATTTTCAAAAAGTTCAGATCACCAAGTGAGAAAGAGGCAAGCACCTGCTATTTTCCATAATTGTGTGTCTACTGGGAGGTGCGGGCAGTGATTAAAGAGGGCCCCTGCAGCACTCGCTCTGGAGATCAAGGGTGGGAAGATCTCATGACTTAGTTTATTATTGTTCGGCTTTTGCTAAAGTAATAACCCAAGCCCTGAATCTTTCATTCACTCATTTTGCAGGCAAATTACTTCAGCCTGGACCTTGTGACTGGATGTCCCAGCAATCCAAAGGCATGGCGGCCATCTGAGAAGCAAACTTCTTTCCATGCTTTAGAACGTCTCCTGTAAGTTAAAAACACAGCTACGTAGATTTTTGTTTTCTAAATAAGTTTCAGCCCAGAGCACATTTTAAACTTCCCTAGAAACCCCTAAAACGAATCACCTAACAGAGGTGGCTAACGTGACCTAACTTCTACAGCATGAGTGGCTCAGCTATTAAACATATGCCAAAAAAATACATTAAGCGAGATAATTGGGAAGAAGAGGAACACTTCCTTTTTCTTGTCACGTGTTGTTTGTGCGCAGATAGCTCAGCTCTGTGTGTGTCAGTCAGGGGGGGAAAGATTTGGGAATTTTGTGCAGTCTTGTACAGTTGATAAATCTGCACCTTGCACAGTACAAAGAGGCGGAAGTATCTCTATCCTGGTAAATCATTCTGCTCGGGAGTTAAATAGATTGACTCTCCCATCATCCCAGGAATTTTAAAGGGCTTTTCTCTTTTTATTATCCAATTAACTATATATGTTAATAAGAAATTTTCTTTCTTATAAAATGGCAATTTTCCTTCCATGTCTGCAGCGATATAAATAGACCGTTTCACGTATAGTTTCGGTGTCCTGGGACTGATTTGTGAATATATATTGCTGCTTGAAAAGATTATAATTTACAGGTGATTGTTTGGAGGACTTCAAATTACCACCACTCATATATATGGATATATAAATAAAGAATGAAGCTTCTCAGGAGATTCTGCATAAACAATTTCTTTGTGAAGAAAAAGGATTCTCAATAAAAAACAACAGTATTTTATCTTTTGTCTATACTGCTGCATAAAGTATTGATAGATTATTTCAGTCCTTCATTTCTATTTCAGCATTTCTGGATCATTTCCTCTAACATTTTATCTTTTTTTTTTCTTCCTTCATATAAATCATCATGCATTTCAGTCTCCATAGAATCCAGGAAATTTGCAGTGTAAAGGCAGAAGGTATCCTGGTTTTGTACAGTTTACTTCATGACTACCAGCTGTAAAGGGAATATGAATGGGAAGGATCAGTGGAGGACTCTGGATACCTCAATGAAATATCATGTGAATTCACAAGTACTGGTAATTTATTAAGGGAGGAGAGATAAGATTTTTCAAAAGTGACTTGTGGGTGCCCAGCTTGAAGCAACTTCAAAGGGGCCTGCTTTTCAGAAAGTGCTGAGCTCCCACCACCTGAAATCAGGCCTCTTCAAAGTTTCTCAAGATGGGCACCCAAAATCACTATTGACTTACAAAATCACACACACAAGGCACAATTTCATTCCTTTTTAACTCTTGTATACTGAGCACATGCACTGCCCCACATAAACAGAATGTCTCAATTGTTCCATGAGTCTGTTAGTTTCAAAGATATGAAAATTTAAAGTTAGTTTACTTAATTGTATGTTACTTAAAAGCAGATCATTTGCTACTAATTAACTCTCTCGCCCACAAGCAAAAACATTATTTCCAATCCTTTCATTGATGCTGAAAGTTAATCTATCTTGAGCTACAAGGTGAAATTTTCCACATGATTAAGTGATTTAAAAATTAGCACCATTTGTGCGGAGGAGAAAGGATTCCTCTTTAAAAGGAATATTTTAATTGATATTAGTTGATCCATACTCCATTAATAAAATGTTGTCCAATAAAAGCATTCCCTTGGAGTCTAGAGTGGATTTACTGCCTTTATTGCCTGCACAATCTCTTGTGAGACAGAGAGAAATTCTGAGATTGCGGCTTTACCTGGCAGAGGTGAGAGAGGGAGAAAGCTTCCTGTGCTATTGTGTATCACTGATCTCCTGGTCTCCAAATAATAATTCAGATTCACAGAGATCTGTAAAAGTCAGTGGTTTATTACTGTCTTGTATCTCTGTATTAACCATCTCATTATAATCCCAAATAGAATACAAATATAACAGTATCCAGTTGCTTTCGCTAGCATTTTTCCCATCTTGCCTTACAAATATTAGCTCTACATAAAGTGAATGAGTGTACAGTTTCCAAATTCTTGAGCAGGAGACAGTTATAAAAGATGTATATCTCTTGCTTGGTGGAGGGGGTTTATAGAGATCCATATTTCTCTAAATGATACATCTTTGCTCCTACAATTTATCTATTGACACAATTGATGAGAAGATGCTGCTGACTCACCTACAAGGTCAAGGAAGAGAGGAAGGAATTGCATTAATCTCTTTTTGTTTTTGCTCATTGCTCTTGGCTAGATCCCAAAGGTTCAGGGTGGGCAGCTGAATCTCCTCCACAAAATAGTCATCTGTGCTCTGGGATCCATCCTCTCTTCACCTCCTTTCCATCAGAGCACTAGGGGAGCTGGGGATACGTACTACTGGCTTCAGTGCCACCCAGCTCTATATCTCACTCTTATGAAATATGGACAGCTCTGTTACCGAAATGTCCCAGTGCCTGAGATGGGGAAAGATGAGAATGGAAATTAGTTGCTTCAAGTTCAACCTAAGGGGAAAGAAAAGGGATGGTGGTCAGATGGAGAAGTATTTTGAGAAACTCTTTGCAGCTTTGACCTCACTTTCTGTCGAGGGTGTCTGCCATTTGCCTGTCAACGCGGTTCACAGTTTCATCTTCTGGGTGTTCGAGTTTAAGTCTAGAAGGGACCACTGGATCATCTAGTCTGATCTCCTGTATATTACAGGCCATCAGCACCACCCAGCACACTAAATCCAACAATGGAAATGAGAATAAAGTAAATGGGACTCACAGTTGACTAAACTATCATGTGCCTTCTACTGAACTTATTCCTGCTCCTGGTTATTCAAGTAGCAGGGGTAGGTGGAAATGCAGCTTTCTATTTCCAACTAGCCAAGGGAATAGATCACTTCTCTTCAGGTGCCACAGTGGCACTTGCCTGTATGGACTCCAGACTGAGCTACTCTACCTGGGTTTGCCAAGGAAAGTTATGAGGAAGTTTCCAGTGGGCCAATGTACAGCAATCTATTTGCTAGGCAACAGATGGATGAGCACAACAGATCATAGCACAATCTCCCCATCTAGATATACATCCTTTTCAAGGTCCTGGTGCCCTGGTTAAAGCCTTCAGTGGGTGAGGGCCTATCTCTCCCATGACAGCAGCAGTGGGGATGCTATGGCTGATGGAGTCTAGTATGAAACTCTCATGTGCTGGGTGTTCTGTATTAACTGTGGAAGGTCCTACTGCCAGAGATCTTCATGAGTCCAAGTCTTAATGGTCTTCAGAGTACAATTCATGACACTGCTTTTTGCTCAAGCCTTGCTTTAGTCATGAAAAATGCAGAACAGCCAGCAGCATCCCTCCTGGAGACACAACAGAAATACCAAGGGGAACAGTGAAAGCAATGAAAAGATTAATGTTAAGGCCCTTTCAAATAGAAATTTTGCTTTTAATTTATGCATGTGGTGCAGGTGATGCTGTACTAATCGGTGATATAAAAGAAAGAGCTTGATGGGGTTATGTTAGATAAAACAAAATGCACAATGTATAGTTGTTATTATTTATTTGTATAATAGTAGAAGCTAGAGGTCCCAGCTGCATTCAGGGCCTCATTATGCTAGGTTGCATACATACACAAAGTAAGAAATAATCCCTGCCTTAAATAGCTTATACTCTAAATAGACACGTGGTAGAAGGAGAAGTGAGAGGTGACATGCCCAAGGTCACCCATCAGATCAGCGGCAGGGAGGAACAGAACCCAAGTATCCTGACTTGCAATCAATGGGCTTGATGCTAAATTATGCAGCCTTTCCATGGCTTCTAGTTTCAGGTTTAAATGGATTAAAGCAGATAAAACTCCATCAGATATTTAATAGGCTTCACAAGACATCCATAGTTCATCATTTGATGGGACTGAAAATAATTTGCAGAGGAGGCCAGTGGACCCTAAATTTCTGCCAGGCTCATGAGATCCCATTCCCAGAAGCATGAGGCATCAGTTGGACCAAGTCCTGTCAGTATAATTATACAATTCATGACAAATACATTTTGAACCCTAATGAAGAGTTTTTACTCGTGAAAATGAACCACAATTTGCCTAAAATAAATACCTCAAATCAGAACAAAATATAAACCACTTAATGTAAATCAACACAGCACTATTAGAGCTACACTAATTTACATCAGTTGAGGAACTGGCCCCTAAAGTTAGATCTCTACAGTATATAGCCCAGCTATATGACTTGTAAGGACAATCCTGTTTATGCCATTCAGGCAACCGACATTCAAGTTACTGTGGATACTCATTGTTATCCTACATTTTGTTAGCAACTGATGTCAGCAGTATTTCCCTGTATTTTATTAAATGAATCCCTTTTCCTGTCCCTTTTGCTTTCTTTAGAAAAGACAGAGCTAATTATTTAACCTCTCCAAAGTACTTCAAAGAGCTATTTCAAATCTGACGCAACCCTTAAAAATGGTTTAAACTATTCATTTTCCCTCAATGAAATGTGCTGCAGTTCCCTTCTCATTAATGCTAATTACCAGACAATTCACGTTTGAGCAGGAGCTTTGTTCCTCATCCCCCTTCTACCTATCCACTCAATGTTTGTATCATTGCAATCTGATGCCGTGGAAATTACTGTAATATTACAGGCACAGAATAATGACTCTACTCCATGAAATGGTGAAGAGAGGAGGTAGATGGTAAAAGGAAAGGTCTTGTTTGAATAATGATACCTATATTTGAAAATAAGAAAGAAAAATGTTGATATTGAAATTACAGGAAACATGAATATAATTCTTTATATAAATATTAGGTTGAGGTGTGCTCATTTGGCAAAGATCCTTTATCTAGGAATATCAAATGAAAGATGGGGAGAAAAATTGACACACTAATTGTTTAGTTTCCCATGTAATATTGAACACTCTCCTTTTTTTCCAGCCATTACTTTTCATTTAAAGGGATACATCAGATCAGTGATTCTCAGGCTGTTTTGGCAACTGTACCAATCTCCTACACTAAGAGCAAGGGATGTGCGACCAATAATTTAACAAGGAGTTCCTACAAAAATTCTTCCCCTTACTGAGTTATAAACAGGTCAGCATGTCAAAACGGGGAGCAAGCTCTTATTTTTCCATATTGCTTTTCCATTTACTGCTCCTACCCATTACCCAGGAAAAGACAAACAGAGACTTTGTGGCTTTGTTCAGACGTTACTGTAGGGGTAATGATTAGATGCATGGCTATTGTTATTTGTATTACTTTAACACCTAAATCATGCTTGATCAACTTGTGGCCTGTTGCCTTTCATTGCTCATTTTTAATGTCTGGTTGAAATTTCCCGGGAGGATCCACACTAGAATTTTCACCAGGATTTGAAAACAGCCAAAGAAGTGACCGACTAGAAGAGGCAAGAGGCACTGGGCCTGGTGTACTAGCTAGAGCAGAGCTTTGGGCTTTTTAGTCAGGGCTGGCTGCTGCCCATTGAGTGCAGCCATGCTCAACAGAACTGAAAGTAATTTTAATATTTTAAGGTGCTCTAAGAAAGCGAGGACACTGCCATAGTGTTCTTTTGTATACCCTGCTCCTGAAACAGGCAGGAAAGCCATATGAGCCAAGAAGGTGTGTGGTGGGAGGGAAGTTATCATGGCTTTACCAAGCTAGGGAGAGGAGGACAAGTTTTCCTTATGCTATTAGGCCCTGCACAGTGGCACCAGAAAGGTTTTGAGTGGCTAAAACCCTATAGCCTCACCCCAACCCCACCCCAAACTTCCTTAGCAAAGAAAGGCATAGTCCAGAAGTGTACAATGCAGGACTGATAGAATGAGGCAGATTAGAAATTAAAAAGTAAAACCCGTAACTCCACTGAATACAAGCTGACTTGTCTTTCTGTATATGAGGAACAGTGGATCTCATATATGAGAAGACAAAGATACAACACTTCCTATTGCAACAGAGTTACCTCCCTGGCTGGAACAGTGAGTGCTCCTTAGCATCTGTGGTACTGGGGACTGTGCCTTTTAAGGCCAAGCTCCCCAAAAAGAGGGTCTGAGCAGGGCACTGTGAAGCTCTTGGTGCTATGCTCAGCCAGTTAGAACTGAGACACTGAACGAAGCAGCCCTCTGGCAGTATCCTTGGCAGAGACCGCCCCTAAAGGGCCTGGCTCCTCCCAGAGAGCAGGACCCCTGCTCAGCAACCAGGACTGAGAGGAAGTTTATGGGCATGTCTGTTGTTCTTTCTGCGGGGGAGAGAAAAATCTTAGCAGTATTGTCAAACCCAAATCATGAGTTAGGTCTCCAAAAATCATGAGATTGGTTTAAAAACCATGAGGTTTAAAAACAAAAACAAAAAACAAACCTGGGCGGGTTTTCTGTTTATCTTCGGGTGTTAGAGGCGTTCAGCTTCACATTTTCAAGCTTTTGTTCCACCACCATAAGAGCTAGAAATTTAGTGGGTTGTTTTTTTTTTAACAAACCTGAGATTCTCACATAAACACATGACTCCAGGTGCCAGAGCTTTCAGAAAAATCCCGAGTAGCCTGAGACTCGTGTTCAACTCAGTTGGCAACACAGCGTCAGCTACCACCAATATCAGCAACAGGAGAGGCGATACTTCTGTACCCTCTTCCACTCTAATCACTGTGTCATTACACCAGGGATTCCTGCATAGGACAGCTCAGCAGTAAGTAGACTGTTAGGTCATACAACAATATACAGACAATATGTGCAGAAGGATGCTACTTGGACTGGTTTTTAAAAAAATGAAAAAGACTGCCACCTCTTCCTCCCACAACTGGAGAGGAAGGAGGAGCACAGAGCAGCTTGAGGCTGCACAGGGCAGCAGCGGCCCTCACTCAGCCTTCCTTCTCATCTCCTGCCACTGGTCGGTTAGCTGAGAGGATGGGCAGGAGGCTGCACTGCTGCTGCCTCTAGGGGCCAGTCTGTCATCCTGCGGTGCAGCCCGGATGCTCCCTTTGAGTCTATTCCCTGGAACTAGTTTCATTTTCTCTAGAGCTCGTCAAGCATTTTCCAGGGGAACGTTTCTGCTTTTGGGAAATGCTGTTTTTCTGAAACTGAAACGTTCTGTGGAAACAGCTAGTATTGTACCCTTTCAGGCTTTTCACAATAGAACAGTTTGGTTTTTCCTCTCCAAAAATGACTCTTTCTTTCCATTTTTTAACATTTCATATATTATACATTTAAATGTCAAAATCAGACAAACATACTGACTGACCCCAAACTTGCCCTTGAATGTGATTTTGCAGGGTATTTCAAAGGTGTGGGGTTTTTTTTCTTTTCACTCTGGTTTAGAACAGAAAAAAAATTAATCTGCAGAATTTCCCACAAAATGGAAAATCCAGTTCCCACCCAGCTCCAGTTTCCTTCCCTGCCTGGACCCCTGGCCTACCTAGTGTCTGCTTGGAGCTGCTGGGGTTGGGAGGGGCTGTGGCTGGCTTCCTCCTACTGCTCCTCAGCACCAGCTTCAACCTCTCCTCCTTCCCAAGTTAAGAAAGGGAAAGATGGGGTGACAGTGGGGTTTTGGATGGTGACCTTGGGAAAGAGGTGGGGACAAGGAAAGTGTATGGAGTGGGCCTTGGAGAGGAAGCTTTGGATGGGAGGGAGGATGCTGGTGAGACAAGGGTGGCACTGGAGCATGGGAGACAGTAGAGTTTGGGGGGACATCAGCAAAGGGGGCAGCCAGAGCGAGGGTGGTACATAATATGCATTTGAGTTTTAGATGTGGTTACTCAAAGTCCGAGAGCTGCAGGGTTTAATAATACAAAATAAATGTTAAACTATTATTATTGGTATTATAGAAATGTAGGGCTGGAAGGGACTGCGAAAGGTCATTAAGTCCAACCCTCTATGCTGAGGCAGGACCAAGTAAACCTAGAGCATTCATGACAGGTGTTTGTCTAGCCTGTTCTTAAAAACCTCCAATGATGGGGATTCCACAACCTCCCTGGGAAGCCTATTCCAGAACTTAACTATCCTTATAATTGGAAAGTTTTTCCTAATATCTAACTTATTGCAGTTTAAACCCATTGCTTTTTGTCTTACCTTCAGCGGCTATGGAGACAACTGATCACTGTCCTCTTCATAACAGCTCCTAACATATTTGAAGAACTGTTATCAGATCCCCCCTTCCGTCTTCTTTCCTCAAGATTACACAGGCCCAGTTTTCGCAAAAAGAAAAGGAGTACTTGTGGCACCTTAGAGACTAACCAATTTATTTGAGCATAAGCTTTCGTGAGCTACAGCTCACTTCATCGGATGCATACTGTGGAAACTGCAGAAGACATTATATACACAGAGACCATGAAACAATACCTCCTCCCACTCCACTCTCCTGCTGGTAATAGCTTATCTAAAGTGATCACTCTCCTTACAATGTGTATGATAATCAAGTTGGGCCATTTCCAGCACAAATCCAGGTTTTCTCACCCCCCCCCAAAACACACACACACACAAACTCACTCTCCTGCTGGTAATAGCTTATCCAAAGTGACCTATCTCCCTACAATGTGCATGATAATCAAGGTGGGCCATTTCCAGCACAAATCCAGGTTTTCTCACCCCCCCACCCCCATACACCCACAAACTCACTCTCCTGCTGGTAATAGCTCATCCAAACTGACCACTCTCCTTACAATGTGTATGACAATCAAGGTGGGCCATCTCCAGCATAAATCCAAGTTTAACCAGAACGTCTGGGAGGGGGGGTAGGAAAGAACAAGGGGAAATAGGCTACGTTGCATAATGACTTAGCAACTCCCAGTCTCTATTTAAGCCTAAATTAATAGTATCCAATTTGCAAATGAATTCCAATTCAGCAGTTTCTCGCTGGAGTCTGGATTTGAAGTTTTTTTGTTGTAAGATAGCGACCTTCATGTCTGTGTTTGCGTGACCAGAGAGATTGAAGTGTTCTCCGACTGGTTTATGAATGTTATAATTCTTGACATCTGATTTGTGTCCATTTATTCTTTTACGTAGAGACTGTCCAGTTTGACCAATGTACATGGCAGAGGGGCATTGCTGGCACATGATGGCATATATCACATTGGTGGATGTGCAGGTGAACGAGCCTCTGATAGTGTGGCTGATGTTATTAGGCCCTGTGATGGTGTCCCCTGAATAGATATGTGGGCACAGTTGGCAACGGGCTTTGTTGCAAGGATAGGTTCCTGGGTTAGTGGTTCTGTTGTGTGGTATGTGGTTGTTGGTGAGTATTTGCTTCAGGTTGGGGGGCTGTCTGTAGGCAAGGACTGGCCTGTCTCCCAAGGTTTGTGAGAGTGTTGGGTCATCCTTCAGGATAGGTTGTAGATCCTTAATAATGCGTTGGAGGGGTTTTAGTTGGGGGCTGAAGGTGACGGCTAGTGGCGTTCTGTTATTTTCTTTGTTAGGCCTGTCCTGTAGTAGGTGACTTCTGGGTACTCCTCTGGCTCTGTCAATCTGTTTCTTCACTTCTGCAGGTGGGTATTGTAGTTGTAAGAATGCTTGATAGAGATCTTGTAGGTGTTTGTCTCTGTCTGAGGGGTTGGAGCAAATGCGGTTGTATCGCAGAGCTTGGCTGTAGATGATAGATCGTGTGGTGTGGTCAGGGTGAAAGCTGGAGGCATGTAGGTAGGAATAGCGGTCAGTAGGTTTCCGGTATAGGGTGGTGTTTATGTGACCATTGTTTATTAGCACTGTAGTGTCCAGGAAGTGGATCTCTTGTGTGGACTGGACCAGGCTGAGGTTGATGGTGGGATGGAAATTGTTGAAATCATGGTGGAATTCCTCAAGGGCTTCTTTTCCCTGGGTCCAGATGATGAAGATGTCATCAATATAGCGCAAGTAGAGTAGGGGTGTTAGGGGACGAGAGCTGAGGAAGCGTTGTTCTAAATCCGCCATAAAAATGTTGGCATACTGTGGGGCCATGCGGGTACCCATAGCAGTGCCGCTGATCTGAAGGTATACATTGTCCCCAAATGTAAAATAGTTATGGGTAAGGACAAAGTCACAAAGTTCAGCCACCAGGTTAGCTGTGACATTATCGGGGATAGTGTTCTTGACGGCTTGTAGTCCATCTTTGTGTGGAATGTTGGTGTAGAGGGCTTCTACATCCATAGTGGCCAGGATGGTGTTATCAGGAAAGTCAGTGGTGTCTCGAAGGTAGCTGGGAGTGCTGGTAGCGTAGGGCCTGAGGAGGGAGTCTACATAGCCAGACAATCCTGCTGTCAGGGTGCCAATGCCTGAGATGATGGGACGCCCAGGATTTCCAGGTTTATGGATCTTGGGTAGTAGATAGAATATCCCAGGTCGGGGTTCCAGGGGTGTGTCTGTGCGAATTTGATCTTGTGCTTTTTCAGGAAGTTTCTTGAGCAAATGCTGTAGTTGCTTTTGGTAACTCTCAATGGGATCATAGGGTAATGGCTTGTAGAAAGTGGTGTTGGAGAGCTGCCGAGCAGCCTCTTGTTCATATTCCGACCTATTCATGATGACAACAGCACCTCCTTTGTCAGCCTTTTTGATTATGATGTCAGAGTTGTTTTGTAACGTTTCCTCAGAAATCAGGTTTCTAAACCTTTTATCATTTTTGTTGCTCTCCTCTGGCCCCTCTCCAATTTGTCCACATCATTCCTAAAGTGTGGCACCTAAAATTGGACCCAGTACACTGGCTGAGGCCTCACCAGTAGAGCAGGATAATTACTTTCTGTGTCATACATACAACACTCCTATTAATACACACCAGAATGATGATAGCCTTTTTCACAACTGCATCAAATTGTTGACACATATTTGTGATCCACTATAACCCCCACATCCTTTCCAGCAGTCTTACCACCTTCCCAGTTATTCCTCATTTTATAGTTGTGCATTTGATTTTTCCTTCCTACGTGAACTACTTTGTATTTGTCTGTATTGAATTTCATCTTGTTGGTTTCAGACCAATTCTCCAGTTTGTCAAGATCATTTTGAATTCTAATCCTGTCCTCCAAAGTGCTTGCAATCCCTCCTAGCTTGGTGTCATCCACAAATTTTATAAGCATACTCTCCACTCCATTAGCCAAGTCATTAATGAAAATACTGAATAGTACTAGACCCAGGACTGACCCCTACGGCATCCCATTACATACGCCCTACCAGTAAACCATTGAAAACTACTCTTTGAGTGCTGTCTTTCAACCAGTTGTGCACCCGCCTGGTAGTAATTTAATTTGAAAGACTTTTCCCTAGTATACTTCTGAGACTGTCATGCAAGACTATGTCAAATGCCTCACTAAAAGCAAGACATATCATATCTATTGCTTCCCTCTTCTCCACTAGGTCAATAACCCCATCAAAGAAGGAAATTAGGTTACTTTGGCGTGATTCATTCTTGACAAATCTATGCTGGCTATTCTTTATAAATCCATTATCCTTTAGGTACTTACAAGTTGATTGTTCTTTAATTTGTTCCAATATCTTTCCAGGTATTGAATTTAGGCTGACTGAGCTATAATTCCCTGGGTCTTCTTTGTTCCCCTTTTTAAAGATATTGTTTGCCGTTCTCCTGGGACCTCTGGGACCTCCATACTCCATGAGTTCTCAGAGATAATTGCCAACAGTTCCAAGATTGCTTCAGCTAGTTCTTTAAGTATGAGGCTGTATATCGTCAGGCCCTGCCAACTTGAAAATCTCTAACTTATCTAAATATTCTTTAACGTGTACTTTCTCTATTCTGCTTGTGTTCCTTCGCCCTTGTTATTATTAATTGTGTTGAGTATCTAGCCACCATTAACCTTTTTAGTGAAGAGTGATGCAAAAGAAGCATTAAACAGCTGAGCCTTCTTGTCTTCAGTTATTAGCTCTTCTTCCCTACACTTTTCTTCGTCTTTCTCTTGCTTTCAATGTATTTAAAAAAACCCTCTTCTTATTGACTTTTCTGACCCTGGCTAAGTGTAACTCATTTTGTGCCTTATCCTTTCTGATTTTTTTTTTCCTACATGCTTGTGCTATTCTTTTGAACTCCTCCTTAGCGATTTGTCCATATTTCTACTTTGTGTAGGATTTCTTTTTGATTCTCAGGTCATTTAAGTGTTCCTGATGGAGCCATACTGGCTTCTTACTATTTTTCCTATCTTTCCTTCTCACTGAGATATTCGACAGTTGTGTGTTTCATTATTGTCTCTTTGAGAAACTGGCAGCTCTCATAAACTCCTTTATCCCTTACATTTTTCATCCCATGGGACCTTACCTACCAGTTCTCTGAGTTTGTTAAAGTCTGCTTTTTTGAAGTCCATTGTCCTTATTCTGCTGCTTTCACTCCTTCCTTTTCTTAGAATCATTAAATCTATCATTTAGTGTCACTTTCACCCAAATTGCCTTCCGCCTTTAGATTCACAGCCAATTTCCTCACTTTTGGTCAGAATCAAGTCTAAATTGGCTGTGCCCTTCATTACTTCCTTCACTTCCTGAAACAAAACGTTGTCCCCAATACATTCCAAAAACTTATTGGACTTTTTGTGTTTTGCTGTATTGCTTTTCCAAGAGACGTCTGAGTAGTTAAAGTCTCCCATTATTACTAGGTCTGGTGTTTTGGATATTTCTTTTATTTGTTCTAGAACATACCTCAGCCACCTCCTCTTCCTGATTTGATGGACCTGTACCATGACATCACCCTATTTCCCCCCGTTTTATCTTTACCCAGAGACTCTGAACTGGTCTGCCTCTCACCTCCTTCTGGAGCTTAGAACAAATATTTTTGATGTATAATGTGACACCACCTTCCTTTTTTCCCTGCCTGTCCTTCCTGAACAAGCTATACCCCTCTAAACCAATATTCCAGGCCTGAGATTTATCCCAAGTCTTTCTGATGCCAATTGTCATAATTTAAATTATGTACTACATTTTCTACTTCTTTCTGCTTATTCCCCATACTCTTTGCATTTGTATATAACCATCTAAGATGCTGAACAGATTCCCCGACTAATTTCCCTCTTGTTGCATCTATGATCCTATTGTAATTTTCCATGTGCCCCTCAACGTCTAGCCCTTTTTTTATGCTTCCCTGTGGGCTTTTGTCATCCAGTCCTTTTGGACCTAGTTTAAAGCTCTCCTCAGTAAGTTGGCAAATTGGTGTCCAAAGATGCTCTTTCTCTTCTTGGTCAGATAGCTCCCTTGTCTCCACAGCAGCCCTTCATCTCAGAACAGCATCCAATGGTCATGGAAGCCGAAGCCCTCCCATCGACACCATCTGTGCAGGCATGCGTTCATCTCCAAGTGCACAGGGCCCTGCTTGGCCCCTTCCCCTCAACCAAGAGGATGGACAAGAACACAACCTGGCCCCTTCACCCTTGTTCCCAGAGCCCTTTATTATTTTATTTTTATTATGTATTAACATTTTCTTCCAGCAACAGAAACAGCTTTTGGTAACTGGGCCGCAATTTTTCAATGATTTATCTAATTTTTTATGTTCATTGTCATCTGGATAGTTGTATAGGAAAACAGGCTGATCTTTGTTTTAAGTTGCCTTAAACAAAGTAACTAAGGAAACATATGCAGAACATAATTTTTAATTAGAACATTATCTGGAGAGAATTGTGTATTCTGTACCACTCCATCACCTTGTACTCTGGATACTCTGAATATCCTAGCAGAACAACAGTCATCTTAAATCAAAGCCAAGGGCAGATTATCTGAGGAAGGCATTTAATGTTTCCTTTAAAGATTATGAGTTATCAGCAAATTGGGGCATGTATATATAGAGTTCCCCTTGAATTTCACAATATAAGTAAACTGGCATATATAGATCTTATGCAAGCTGGTATTAAGGGGCATATCATTTTACACAGTGGGCAACACTTGAAATATAGTGCCAATATCTTTTAGCTTCACACCCGAGAATTTTTTATACATCACACTGAAATAAATGCAGTGTGACTTGGTTTAGAAAAGGAAAAACAATTGTGTTTATTTCATTCATGTGGATCTCTCGGAATATGCAGACTTACATCTAGCTAACAACATTGGGTAAGAATTTGCTTCCCAACATCCAGCCCTAGTAACTGTGCTAGACATTGAAGGGGCTTAGAACAAGCCTAAATCCTGGCCTGGCTTACGTGGCCCTAGTGCCTTCACCTTCCTCCTCCCCCAGGGGAAGAAAAAGCAGAGGATCTGCATAGCAGTAGAACTGTCACTTCTACCTCCTGCGTGTCTACCTCCAGCCTCCCCTAGATGTACCAACACAGGGAGCCCCTGAGGAACTGAATCCCATGGCTCACAGGAAGCGCATCCCTCTGCAAAACCTTTTTGCATTTTGCATAGCAGAAATGCTCAGATTCTGCTGCTAGAAAGCCCTCCTTGCCTTCTGGAGGAAGGGACAGGTTTTGTCCCTTGGAGTGCACACTCCCTATTTGGGTCCCTTCCCCAACCACCTGCCATCTATCAGATTCTGCAGCTGGATCAGCAGTTTGTTTTTATTATAATTTATATGACAGTAGCCCCCAAGCTGTGCTCAGCACAGTGGAGGCATATATGGAGACATAATCTTTGTCCTGAACTTATATTCATTTTTAAGTTGCATTTTGTGAAATTTGATGCTGGTGGCAGGCAGCAGATTAGAAGTTCTTCAGTCTCCAGGGCTACCATTTTTCTGCAGAACACGGGCAGCAACAGCATGATTCCCCAACCCCTGATCCTGTCTACAGGGGCCATCTCTAGAGGGTAGTTCAGTCTCGATGCCCAGTAAGCCCTTGCTATAGTTGGACAACAAGAGTCGGAGTGCCTACTGAGGCTCTCAATGCCAAAGGCTCTTGTGATGGGGACACTTGTCCTCCAGCAACTGGCTAAGACCAGGAGCCAAAAGATGGTGACACTGTTTGTTCAGTAGGAGAGAAGGGCTTGATGCAAAAATTACTGGGTGAAATTCTATGGCCTGTGTTATGCAGATGGCTATGAAGATCACAATGGCCTCTGGCCTGAAAATCTATGACTCTGTGATGCTGTTTTGCATAATTTTGAATTGCCTCTGGACTCAAATTAGTACATAAGATCCCCGCTGGATCTTGGACGTGTTGCCGCCGAGGGGATTCCACAAAATCTGTCCCTGTGGGAAAGCTCACAGTCAAAAAGGGGAGAAGAGGTGAGCAAGTGAAATAAGGTATGTATTTGTTTCCCAGGTAAAATACATGATTTGTCATAAAAATAATCAAGGAGGGAGGCAACATCACTTGGCAAGAAAATGTCTGTGAAATGCATATGCTGTAAATGTGAATAGTTTGTTCCTAAAAGCTTTACTGCTATATTGCGAGAATACCTCAGTATGCAGCTGAAGATGCTGACCAGGCATGGGGAGGGGGGCGATATAAAAGGGGCTTTGCTTCAGGAAAGCTTGTAGAAAAACTGCTGGTTGGTACAGTCCGGTCCATTCCAATGGCAAAATATTGGCAGTGCCCATCTGGATTTTCTGAGCCCCAGGGATAAGTCAGCTCTGGCTGGGGTGACTTAGAATCCAGAGAGGGATGAGTTCCGTCAGAGGCAAGGAAATCTCCCCAAATCCTTTTAACCAAGAGCTCCTTCCAGCAGGCACATCAGTGCTTTGGATACCGCTGAACTATTCCTGCCAAAGCTGACTTGTCCTTGTCTTTAGAATGGACCAGACTGCCAAAAGTGAAAGGTCTTTACCAAAAGTTCCCAGAATAAGAAAACCACTCTTTTTCAAATTGATACATTAAATACTTCACTACAGCATAAACATTTCTAAGGGACAAAGTATAAACATTTCCAGTGGCGTCCACTTAGTATTATTAAGTTTGTTAGCCAAGTGGTTCTGCCTCCCTCCCCCATTCTGGCTGTGTGAGAGTTTTTACTGAAATGGAAAAATTAATGAATTGATTCCCTGCAGTCTCTCATCCCAACTCTTGTAGTATATACACCTGAGGGGTTTCATGGGCAAAAGGCCGGTGAGAAATTCTGGGGGAGACCATGGCTAAAATATTAGCAGGACAGCACTGCAACTGTCACTCTCATGTTCTGCCCCTGAGTCACTCTGACATTTTGCACCATAGAGGATTGTGAGATGGGGTTGGTTTTACTTTAATTAGATGGACACAAATGTAATGATTACCACGTGCAAGAACTTTGTCTTATTGGCTCAGCAGCAAAACTTGATCTTTGCGGTGCAGCAAAGTTCTGCCTAATATCGCTTCGCCTTTCTAGTGGGCCTGTCACGGTAGTGCCCGGGCACCAGAGATCAGATGCTGAATTTTTTGAGCTTTTCCCAGCGCCAAGCGCTGCTGTTCTTCAGCTGAAACAGCACATGGAGCAAACTTCTCCTTTACATACTCTCGGGGCGTTTTACTTATTTAGCTTTATTCCCACACCCTCCATTTTAGGAGAAAAGTAGCATACTCCTTTTCCAGTGTGGCTGCTTCTTCCTCACTCTCCTATTCTGGCTGTGATCTCTCTGTAGGATAACTACTGCTATAACGAAAGGGAGGACTAGTGGCACCTTAGAGACTAACCAATTTATTTGAGCATAAGCTTTCGTGAGCTACAGCTCACTTCATCGGATGCATTCTGATGAAGTGAGCTGTAGCTCACGAAAGCTTATGCTCAAATAAATTGGTTAGTCTCTAAGGTGCCACAAGTACTCCTTTTCTTTTTGCAACTACAGACAAACACGGCTGCTACTCTGAATAATGCTATAACACCTTCTTTTAGTTTTACAGGTCACAATTATTATTCCGCTAAATCATTTGAGTCCTGCATCCTACTTAACTTCCTCCTTTTCAAGAGAAGGACTAATGTAATGTTGTAGGCACTCTGATACCCTGGTGATGAGTACAATGCAAATTCCTAGGCAGATTAGATTAAGATATGTGAAATTTTAAGGTGTCATAAAAAACAAAACAGGAAAAACCCCACTTGTCTAGTTTCAGGCTTGTTACAACCTTGCACCCAGTTACAAGCAAACTGGGGGCGGTTAATGTTGTCTTTCATTGAACTCCAATTTTCACATCACTTTCATGCAAAACCAGATGAAACTTGATGGTTCTGGGCTTCATTCAAGCCTGAAATGGTTTGTGTTTAAGAGAGTGAGAGGGAGTTGTGAATCCTTCAGGAACTGGAACCAAAGAACCGTTTTGCACTCTGAACCAAAGCTACCGAGTTTCCCCTAACTCTGGTTACTATAGCAGTTGGAGTCAAAAACAGTGTGTCAGTCAGAAGGCATAAGGGGAGTTTGGGTCATAGAGACACTGACACTGTATGTTGGGAGTGGGAAAGGAGGCTGGCAAGGCTCACTTGGACATGGTAATCCCCACCCCAGTTATACTCTTTGTTATAAAGGCTGCTGGTAGGCCAAATTTTGCTTACTCAGGCAAAACACAGTGAAGTCAAGGCAGAAAGAGCTCTGGGAGCAGAAGTTCACTCTTGGGCCTTTTGACATCATACGTGTGATCTTTCAGCAGAGGAAGAAGGAATTGTCCGGTGATAGGTGAGTATTTCAGATTTGCATCTGCACTGATAATGTTCTTCCTCTCTCTGATAATGTGAACCACACGAGTAAAAATTGCTTTAACGATTTTCTTAAGGCACTTAAAATTTAGAAAAAGGTGTAGCGGTCTGAGTACCAGGCACTAGACACTAGTGGTCTAATCCTGGTTTAATCCTGGTTCTGACACTTAATCCCTTAGTGGCTTTGGGCAAGTCACTTAACTTTTCTTACTGTTTCCCTGTCAGTAAAGTAGGGATAAAAATATTTGCTCATAGGGGTATTGGAAGTAGAGATGGATTTGAGCCACATTTTTCCAGAGTCTGGTGTTTACTTGGGTCTGGCATTAGAGTTCAGGCTGTGTTGCAAAGATAAACGAGTTGGTAGTTGAAAAGCGAGAAGATTTTTGGCCGAAGATTATTCAAAAGACTCCCACTGACTTTAATGGGCTTGGGACCTAAAAGCACTAGGTATCTGCTAAGTGATCCTGTTCGTTCAGATTTACAGACTCCCTCCTCCCTAGTCCTCCACTGCTCCCTCTCCCTCCTCACCTCAGGAAGCAGAGCATGGATTATAGAGGAGTTAATTTTGCTCATTCTTGACCGTTCTGCCTGAGTGTACACACTTACTTTCTTTTATTTTTTGAGCATTGTGAGATTCCTAATTGTGAACATTTTTAAGCACTGTAAAAGCTGTTCTGGATGTCTTCTGTTTTTTCCTCTCTTGGGGCTTGATCAGTCTAATAGAGCATTTCCATTGTCTTCGATGGGAGTCAGACTAGGCACTTCGATCCTTTCTGAATCAAAAAACTCCCAAAAGTGCATAAAGGTTATACAGCAGGTCTGGAGGCTTTTCTGGTGCCTATCTCTCTGTTTTAGGGCCTGATCCATATCCCATTAAAGTCAAGACTCCCAGAGACCTCAGTGTGAATTGGACTGGGCCTTTTGTCTAGAGCTTCGCAGGACCTGTTGACCCAAGCCTGCCCAAACAATTGATTGCAGTTCTACTTTTTCTTTTGAAGAAAAACTGTCCATGGGAGGATTCAATTTGTCAATTCTGTACAAGCCAAACTTGCTCTCATAACCCACACAGCAATAATTTCATGGTATCAGAGGAGTGGCATACAGTGAGAGTCTTGCTGCTCCCCAGAAAAAATGGCAGCTATCTTGTGTACAACTATCGCTTTCCAATTTTTTTGCCTTCAAATTAAAAACCTTCAAGACAAAGCTTACAAGGTTTATGGCAGCGCAGAAAATATACATACAAGAAGCAAATTAAAATTCCATAAATATATTTGCTGGCCAAAATTTACACATCCTGTATTCCTAGAGTATCTAATTAGAACTACAACGAAAATAGCCCTGGAAAGGAGAGGCATTTTGTTCAAATAATTTTTTAAAATTGAGCTAAATAATGGCCATTTTATACTGCACACAGTATAATTGTTCTCCTTGTATTGGGGAGTAGTTATAAATTATCTAGTATCCCATTCAGTTTTGTTGCCATGCAGAGTTCCAAACAATTGTGACTGTAGTTACTGGGTATGTAAATTCACTGCTTTCTGACAGCTGTACCGTTATTGCAGCTACTAACTAACCTTCTGCATAAAAAAAATGAAATCCCTATGAAAGAATGAGCATTTATCTAAGTGCTGACATTGAAACATTCTGAATAACTCTTTGAATCATTTGTACTATTGTGGGTAGAAAATGTAATTATTGTAATCAGCCTTGAGTCTGAGGCCATGTTGTTAAAAAAAAAAAAAAAGAGAGAGAGAGAGAGAGAGAGAGAGAGAAAAAAACCCCCAGATCTGAACAACGAAAATGAACCTTGATAATGGAACAGCCTTGAATTCCACTTCATTTATCACACTAATGGATGTCAAGATGACCTCAATCAAACATTTTGTTTTCCAGTTTCCAGCAATGGAAAAGGCTTGCTTTTTTTTTCCTGAAAAAAAAAAGTTATTTAAATTGTTTCTTTATAAAATGATCCTAGTAATTACATTAGAGTAGAAGGTCAAAGTCAATATGAAATACTATCCACCAACCCTTTGATAAGTCTAGCACGGGATCTTTACTGACACAGTCTTGCATATCTCAATAATCCCAGTCATGTACTTGTTTTTTTCCCTCTTCCTATTCTTTATATTTTTAAAAACAGAAATCATATTTCTTAGTATTTTTTATTTTCTTATTAGTTCAATTTCCCTGTAATTTTTCACCTAGTATTTTAAATAAGCTAATTGGCTATCAGACATATCTGGGTTTCCCAGACCATAGCCATGAAAGAAAACATCAAAATCAGAAACCAGCTAGAGCCTTCATAATATGAATGCCCTACTGAGCTGGCTTGCATCGTTTGGGCCTGCCAGGAGAACCATGTAGATATCACTTTGTGCCTGACTTCAGTGGGGTTTCATGAGGGCATAGGGGTCTGTCTGTGCAGTTCTCTTTGCAGGATCAAGGCCTAGGTTATTATTAGAGATGGGCCTAAACCAAAAGTCCAAAGCCAGACAACCCAAAGCATTGTGAGGATTACTAGTATCTAAATCTAGATCTGAATTTTGCAGCTGTTTTTTCCTCTGTAGTGGACAAAACTAAAGACAAGATCCAAACACTTCCAAAGTTCAAGGATGGGGAAGACTGACATTTGGATCCAAATTTAAATGAGGATGGTTTGGGCCTGTCTCTAGTGGCTATTACCCTGTGCTGTATTTCTCAAGGCTGTGTACTTTAGAAATGGATAAATATACTTCTGGAAATGTGGCATAACAGTTTCAGATACTTTGGGGCTGAACCTTTCTGATAAATTCTACAAGACACAAATTTTTAGGCGCCGATATTATAGATTTATACATATATGCAACTTTACGCATTGTGAGTAGCCTAATTGACTTCAGTGAGACTACTCACAGAGCATGAAGTTAAGCATGTGTATAAGTCCACAGAACGGCGGCCTTAGACTGTAAGGAGTATATCTACCTGTATGTCTTTGTAAATTGCCTAGCCCAGTGGGACCCTGAACCTGATTGGTGCCTATGGGAGCTATCACAATACAAAAAATTATAATAAGAATTAATAATAATATCATAAGAAAGCATTGAGATCTTTGATATTTTCCAAATGAGGTCCACAGGTTAAGGCTGGTTTATTCCCAGGCCTACTCAGGTATGTAAATGATAAGGGGAATTGCATGAGCAATCTCCTGCTCCAGCAGAGGGGCCAGGCACAATCTAATTCATACCCTACCCTGAGTGCAATAGTACTGCTGAGATTACTAGCCTCCCCATTTGGGCCAGGAAGGGTGCAGCCTTCCTCTCACAGCAAACAGTGGGCATAAGCCATGTGCAGGGGGAGCATATTCTGCACTCTGGCCTGGGCTCTCCCATTCCTGGAGGAATTCCAGCTGAGTTAGCTAGAGAGCTTCTGGGGACACCTGTTGGTGCAGACTAGAGCTCTTTGACATCTGGCTCTGGCTTAACAGATGTGATCATCAATCTTT